>NC_084796.1:224481447-224787280 GCF_963169125.1 Humulus lupulus
CATATAACATACACTTATTATAATGGCCATTAATACTTGGGGTCCCATAGACTTAACAAGCATATGCCCATGGGATTAGTGGGGTCCTACTAGCTAAGTAGGTCATATGCCCATAACCCATTTGGGGTCTTGTTAGTCATATGGGTCATATGCCCAAGCCTACAAACATACACATATACATATCATAACACTTTTAATAACATAAAACATATAGATAACATAAGCACATAACATATTGTTTCTAGCCTATTTTCCTTACCAAAGTTACCGAGATTATGGACTGAGTTGGGATTGTTGGAACACTCCTAAAACCATAAAAAAAGAGTAAGTCTAAAGAAAGGAGATGAAATGAAAGAGATGGAAAGACTAAACCATAGAAAACATACTTACCGACTTATATGCTTAAAAGCTTGGATTCCCTAACCAAAATAAGAATAAGGTTAGGGGACTGAGTAGAAGGTTTTGAGAAAGGAAATAACATAAAAATACAGAAAAGAACTAGAGTTTTGGGTTTACCTCAAAGATTGCAAGATCAATCTAACATCCACCGAAATACTATAGCACTCACTTCCCAAAGTGTTTAATAAGCTTATGATGTTTAAGCTTATAGTTTTTTTCCCAAACCAAGTGTTTACACTCTCACACTCACTTAACACTAGCAGCCTCTGAACTTAGAGCAAATGGTGAATAATGGCTGGGTACTAGGTCCTATTTATAGAGTTTGGGAATGAAAATATCTTGATTTTACTTGAATAAAAATAATGGCTTTTTAAGTGAAAATCATTTGAATAATCGTTCAGCAGAGGCTGAAGACTCGTTCAGAAGATGCTGGACTGTTGAAGGAGTTTGAATGGCTGAAGGGAAAAGAATTCAAATGTATTTGAATTCATGCTGGTGGAGGCGATATATCGCCCCCTATAGGCGATATATCGCCTGGACCTTTGTTCCCGAGGCGACCGTGCATCGATTCGTGTTTTCCGTATCTACGTGCTGCGACATATCGCCCCCTATAGCTGCGATATATCGGCATACGCTGAATATTTAAACACGAATTTACACATTTTTAGCTGAGTTTGAATGGAGTAAACAGCCTTGACTAAGCCCTCAACGTGCTCAAAGCTGCTGACTGACCCTATACATTCAAACTTTTACCCTTATTTAATTTAATCCTCAAAAATACTTAATCCTTAATTACCATTCAAAACATGTGCTTAAAATCCTATTGGTTGATGTCTAAACCTTATAATATAATAATATAATCCTTAATATCAGAAACATTAATCAAACCTTAGGTTATACTTAATATTCTTAAACTATAGGTTAAACTTAGAAAATCTATAAGTACTACTATGAGTGTCCAAATAACTCCCGGTCTGAACCAAAAATCCAAAGTAACAATGATAACACTAAACATACTATAATACTACTAAACAATTAGCTAAGTAAAGTTCTTGGACTCTACAATTCTCCCCTACTAAAAAGAATTTCGTCCTCGAAATTTACTTACCAAATAATTCCGGATACCGGCTCTGCATGTCCTCTTCCAACTCCCACGTTGCCTCGCGTTCAGAACTATTGCTCCATAGGACTTTAACTATAGGAAAGCTCTTGGACCGTAACTGCTTCATCCCCCTATCTAGGATGCTAACCGGTCGTTCCTCGTAACTTATGTCCTTCTGGAGTGCTATGGTGTCGTACTTGAGGACGTGAGATGGGTCTGACACATACTTGCGTAACATCGAGATGTGGAAGACGTTATGACTATCGGCTAGTGCTGGCGGTAGGGCTAGTCTATACGCAACTGGTCCCACTTTGTCCAATATCTCAAAAGGACCTAAGAATCGGGGACTGAGCTTGCCTTTCTTCCCGAACCGCTTGACACCCTTCATAGGAGATATCTTTAGGAAGACTTGATCTCCAACTTGGAACTCCACATCGCGTCTCTTGGTATCTGCATAGCTTTTCTGTCGGCTTTGAGCAGCAAGCATACGCTGTCTAATATGCGTTACTGCTTCTTGAGCTTGCCTAACAGCTTCGGGCCCTATAAGCTGCCTTTCTCCTACCTCGTCCCAGTGCAACGGTGATCGGCACCTTCTTCCATATAGCAACTCATAAGGTGCCATTCCGATCGTCGACTGGTAGCTGTTGTTGTACGAGAACTCGATCAGCGGTAAGTACTTGTTCCACGATCCTCCGAAGTCAAGTACACATGCGCGTAGCATATCCTCTAAAATCTGAATCGTACGCTCTGACTGCCCATCTGTCTGAGGATGGAAAGCTGTACTAAGACTTAACTTAGTACCCATGGCTTGCTGTAAGCTTCTCCAAAATCTTGACGTAAACACTGATCCTCTATCTGATACTATCGTCTTGGGGATTCCATGCAATCGTACAATCTCTTGGATGTAGATGTCTGCATATTGGTCTGTCGTATAAGAAGTCTTAACAGGCAGAAAATGAGCCGACTTGGTTAGTCTATCTATGACTATCCAAGCAGAATCATGCTGCTTATTTGTCTTTGGCAGACCCGTCACGAAGTCCATGGCTATATCGTCCTACTTCCACTCCGGTATGCTAAGCGGTTGCAATAATCCTGCAGGCCGCTGATGCTCCGCCTTCACTTGCTGGCATACCAGACACTTACATACATACTCCACTATGTCCTTCTTCATCCCTGGCCACCAATAGACTGCCTTGATGTCATGAGTCATCTTGGTAGACCCTGGATGAACCGAGTATGGGGTGTTGTGCGCTTCTTCTAGGATCGTCTTCTTAATACTTTGATCGTCTGGCACGCATACCCGATCCTTATATCTCAATGAACCTTGACTGGATATTGAGAAATCTGTAGTCTTGCCTTCTCTGACTGCATCCATGTGCGTTGCTAGTGAATCATCATGTCTCTGGCCATTCCGTATGTCTTCTAGCAGATTCGATTGGATAGACAAGTTAGCCAACTTGCCTACAACCACTTCTATTCCGGCACTGATAAGCTCCTGTTGCAGTGGCTTTTCTATTCCGGATAAGGCTGCTAAGTTCCCATAACTTTTTCGGCTAAGTGCATCGGCAACTACGTTTGCCTTCCCCGGGTGGTATAGGATTTCGCAGTCGTAATCCTTTACTAATTCCAACCACCGGCGCTGCCTCATGTTAAGCTCCTTCTGAGTAAAGAAGTATTTTAAACTTTTGTGGTCCGTATAAATCTCGCACCGTTCTCCGTAAAGATAATGGCGCCAGATTTTTAACGCAAAGACCACCGCTGCCAACTCCATATCGTGAGTTGGATAGCGTTGTTCATACTCCTTTAACTGACGTGACGCGTAGGCTATCACCTTGTCATTTTGCATCAGTACGCATCCCAATCCTAACTTTGATGCATCACAGTAGACAACGAACTTGTCGTTGGGTGTTGGGACACTAAGTACTGGTGTTGAGCAAAGCTTATCCTTAAGCAACTGGAAGCTTTCCTCACACTTATCATTCCAGTTAAACTTTTGTTGCTTCCGGGTCAGGTTGGTGAGTGGAGTGGCTATTTTAGAAAAGCCCTCTACAAACTTTCTATAGTAACCTGCTAGCCCTAAGAAGCTTCTTACTTCCGACGCGTTCTTTGGTCTAGGCCAATCTTTCACGGCCTCTACCTTCGATGGATCCACAGCGACTCCGTCTTTCGATATGATGTGCCCGAGGAACGCCACTTGTGAGAGCCAAAACTCGCATTTCTTGAACTTCGCGTAGAGTTGGTGCTCCTTCAATCGCGTCAAAATTATCCTCAAGTGTTCCTCGTGCTCCACTTCATCCTTGGAGTAAATTAAAATGTCGTCGATGAACACAACGACGAATTTATCCAAGTAGTCCTTGAAGACCCTATTCATTAAGTCCATAAACGCGGCTGGCGCGTTAGTAAGACCAAAAGACATAACCAAGAACTCGTAATGTCCATAACGAGTCCTAAAGGCTGTCTTAGGAATATCTTCCCCCTTTCCCTTGAGCTGATGATACCCGGACCGTAAATCGATCTTAGAGAATACAGTTGCGCCTCGGAGTTGATCAAACAAATCATCAATCCGAGGTAGCGGGTATTTGTTCTTAATTGTTACTTTATTCAGCTCACGGTAGTCTATGCACATGCGCATACTTCCGTCCTTCTTCTTCACGAATAGTACCGGAGCTCCCCATGGTGAATGGCTTGGCCTAATGAAACCCAAGTCTAGGAGTTCTTGTAGCTGTGTCTTTAACTCCTTGAGTTCCGTAGGTGCCATCCGGTATGGTGCCTTAGAGATAGGCTCGGTGCCGGGTACTAATTCTATCGTGAAGTCTATTTCTCTAGTTGGCGGCAATCCTGGCAAGTCATCGGGAAATACTTATGGAAATTCTTGTATGACTCGAACATCTCCAACTTCGAGTGATGTCTCCTTCTCCACATTCGTGATGTTGGCTAAGAATGCTTGGCATCCTTTCTCCATCATTCTCTGAGCTTTGAGAGATGACACTAACGGTGTGCGTAGTCCTGAAGCTTGTCCCATGAAGCACAGTTTCTGGCCGTCAGGAGTATCGAATGTCACCTTCTTGCGTCTGCAGTCGATCGTTGCGCCATGCCGTGCTAGCCAATCCATGCTTAGTATGACGTCGAAGTCTTTGATCATCAGCTCTATCAGGTCTCCTTCTAGTTCCTTGTCCTCAATCTTGATTGGTACGCCTCGTATAATTCGTGATGATAGAACTACTTTGCCCGAAGGCAACTCGGTTGCAAACCTAGTTCTAAATCTTTCACTAGGTTTGTCTAGTTTATCTATCATTCCTAACGAAATATACGAATGGGTGGCTCCCGAATCAAATAATACATGACATAATTTATTGAGGATGGAAACCTGACCTGTGACCACCTTGTTGCTAGCATCCGCCTCTCCTTGGGTTAAAGCAAAAACCCGAGCAGGAACCATATTTTCGTCCTTCTTTCCTTCCGGCTTTTGCTGAGGACAGTCTCTTTTACGATGCCCTTCTTGACCACAGTTGAAACACTCCTTGGTGTTGGCACGGCATTCTCCGGGGTGCTTCTTCTGACATTTGGCACATGGCGGGTATTCCACGTAGCCCGACCTATTTCCCCCATTACTTGGTCGTGCCCTTTTATTGTTGTCGGCTTGCTTGTTGTTAGGATGCCTTCTCTTCTGTCCGTTACCGTTGTTGTTGGACTGACTGTTGCTGGACTAATTGTTGTTCCGACTGGCCTGAGGTTGGCTCTGCTGCCTAGGTTCCGGCTTGCTGGCTTCTTCTTTGCTCACGTTGGCTTGCAACCTTTCTACTTCAATTGCCGTCTCAAGAACGTCGGCATATGAAGTGTTTCCCGGGTTTGCTAACTTAACCCCCATCTCGATCTTCGGGCGAAGTCCTCTAACAAACTTGTTCACCCTTAGATAGTCGGTCGGAACTAACTCTGCCGCGAACTTGGCTAAGCGATCAAACTGACGAGCATATTCCGCCACTGTTAAATTCCCTTGCTTCAGATTGGTGAACTCCTCAACTCTCGTAGCAAGTACCGCTGAATTGTAGTACTTCTTGTGGAAGAGCTCCACAAATCGGGTCCACGTCATAGTGGCAGCATCGTGGGATTGCTGGACCAAATCCCACCATATCCTGGCATCTTTCTTGAGTAAAGATGAGACGCAGGATATGCGGTCAGCATTATTGAGGTTCATGTGGGCTAGGATCGGCTCCACATTCCTTAGCCATTCTTCTGCTTCAAAGGGGTCCGTAGTCCCTTCGAAATTCGGAGCGTGCTGCTTGCGGAACCTTTCGTACACTGGCTCCATGTGCTGTACAGGATAAGGAGCGTAGTTCGTCATAGGCCATCCCCCATACGGACCAACTTGTTGGGGTGCTGGGGCCATTGGCTGTGGCTGCGGCTGCGGCTGCGGCTGCGGCTGAGGCTGAGATTGAGCCTGTTGGCGTTGTTGCTGCAGAAGTTCCTCAACTTGTTGTCGCAGTCTGGCAATCTCTGCAGTGTTGTCAGCTGGCTGTGCCGGCGCGTTGCGGCGAGCAGTAACACGCACTCTCCTTCGGCGAACGGTAGGGACCGCATTGGTCGCTGGAACATCGTTGGAAGCGTTCCCGTTGGTGCGAGCAGATCTTCGGAGAGACATCGTAGCAGAGTTCTAACAGTTAAAAGAAACATGTTAGAACTTTTTCCTAATAGGCTCTAAGGCAAAAACTTATTCTAAAACAAACATATCTCGGACCTATTTACTATGACTTTTTATGAAAAATTATATAGGTCTTTATTTATTATTAGAGTGGGTTTCTATACTTAGAAAAACAAGTCATATTTATTTTCTAAGTGTGTTTCTAATCATCCTATATGACTTAATTCTCAGGCTCGAAACTTATCTTTGTTCCAAAGTTAACCATATTGAGGGAGGGCTGGGATCAGTAAAATCGTTCCCACTATTAAGGCCCCCTAACTCTCAACAAGGAAACCAGGTTCATTGATTCGTATCCACCCTCACCGAACTCAGTCATTATTCATTTTATTTAGTATTTATTATGATTGAAAAAAAAAAATTCAAACTCACACATGATATTCAAATAGCATGTTTATTCATTTGGAAAACAATTTCACTTATTACAATCATAACATAAAAGTAAATAAAACAAATAAAAACTACTAATCTAAAAATCGGGATCTTCTACATCCGATCCGTCATCTAACATATCATCATCTATAGCCTCATAGTCATCATTATCATGAGCATCAAAATGCCCTCTAGGAAGGTTTGTGAGAATCCTATTCTTTTGCTCCTTGGTGAATTGAAATTCAAATTTTGCGGTGAACCTAACTAAGAGGAAGTAGTATCTCATTGCTAATGGTGATTCATCCTCATCATTCATTTCTTCCCATATTTCTTCTAAGGCTGCTATTACAGGATGGAAATCTTTAAACAACCTAATCACTAATACATATTGTTCTGTTGATCTTAGCATTATTTGTTTAGCCTCTTGAAGGCCACCTATTGCTTGGTGAAACAAAAGCAACCTTCGTGTAATCCTTTCTAAGGCTCCTACGGTGTTTCTTGGCTCCCTTATTCTTTTTAAGGCCTTAATGGCTCGGATATCTTGGTAGGTTAAAGCTCCATTCATTTTTAACTGAAACATAAACAGTAAAGTTGTTAGCTATACACATAGACAAAGTAACTTGTAACTTAAACACTTACTTGGCGGTCCGATTCGGAGCTTTGAGCATGTGTATCGAGAAGAACTTCATGCGAAGGAACCGTTTGCTCTGATACCAACTGTAATGACCCACTAATCTAGACTAATTGGACCATTATCGAAACTATACATAAAACTTACATTTTTACGAAAATACCATAATTTATTGAGTAACTTGAAAATATGAGTTATTTACAAATAAACAGAATACTAAGAAGGATTTTGGGATCCCATTGTCTTTAAAACAAAACAAGATTTAAAATAAAAGACATTACATAATAATGCGGAAAATACACATAAAAACCATAAAAACATAAAAGGAGACTATATCCTCGAATCGAATAACGCTCGGCCCCTTGACTCCATTCATCATCGATACACATTCTCCAAGCGTCACGAATCTTTCCGCCTCTAAACTTATTTTCCTGCACATAAACAGAAAGGAGTGAGCCTAATGCCCAGTAAGGAAAATCTAACACAAAGTCACATACATAATTTCATAAGAAAACATAAAGACTTAACATAACACATATAACATACACTTATTATAATGGCCATTAATACTTGGGGTCCCATAGACTTAACAAGCATATGCCCATGGGATTAGTGGGGTCCTACTAGCTAAGTAGGTCATATGCCCATAACCCATTTGGGGTCTTGTTAGTCATATGGGTCATATGCCCAAGCCTACAAACATACACATATACATATCATAACACTTTTAATAACATAAAACATATAGATAACATAAGCACATAACATATTGTTTCTAGCCTATTTTCCTTACCAAAGTTACCGAGATTATGGACTGAGTTGGGATTGTTGGAACACTCCTAAAACCATAAAAAAAGAGTAAGTCTAAAGAAAGGAGATGAAATGAAAGAGATGGAAAGACTAAACCATAGAAAACATACTTACCGACTTATATGCTTAAAAGCTTGGATTCCCTAACCAAAATAAGAATAAGGTTAGGGGACTGAGTAGAAGGTTTTGAGAAAGGAAATAACATAAAAATACAGAAAAGAACTAGAGTTTTGGGTTTACCTCAAAGATTGCAAGATCAATCTAACATCCACCGAAATACTATAGCACTCACTTCCCAAAGTGTTTAATAAGCTTATGATGTTTAAGCTTATAGTTTTTTTCCCAAACCAAGTGTTTACACTCTCACACTCACTTAACACTAGCAGCCTCTGAACTTAGAGCAAATGGTGAATAATGGCTGGGTACTAGGTCCTATTTATAGAGTTTGGGAATGAAAATATCTTGATTTTACTTGAATAAAAATAATGGCTTTTTAAGTGAAAATCATTTGAATAATCGTTCAGCAGAGGCTGAAGACTCGTTCAGAAGATGCTGGATTGTTGAAGGAGTTTGAATGGCTGAAGGGAAAAGAATTCAAATGTATTTGAATTCATGCTGGTGGAGGCGATATATCGCCCCCTATAGGCGATATATCGCCTGGACCTTTGTTCCCGAGGCGACCGTGCATCGATTCGTGTTTTCCGTATCTACGTGCTGCGACATATCGCCCCCTATAGCTGCGATATATCGGCATACGCTGAATATTTAAACACGAATTTACACATTTTTAGCTGAGTTTGAATGGAGTAAACAGCCTTGACTAAGCCCTCAACGTGCTCAAAGCTGCTGACTGACCCTATACATTCAAACTTTTACCCTTATTTAATTTAATCCTCAAAAATACTTAATCCTTAATTACCATTCAAAACATGTGCTTAAAATCCTATTGGTTGATGTCTAAACCTTATAATATAATAATATAATCCTTAATATCAGACACATTAATCAAACCTTAGGTTATACTTAATATTCTTAAACTATAGGTTAAACTTAGAAAATCTATAAGTACTACTATGAGTGTCCAAATAACTCCCGGTCTGAACCAAAAATCCAAAGTAACAATGATAACACTAAACATACTATAATACTACTAAACAATTAGCTAAGTAAAGTTCTTGGACTCTACAATAACTTGGTAAATATAATACTCAAATTTGGATAACTATGTTGTAATAGTGTTGAAACCAAACTGGGTCAACCGAGTATGGATTTTACATTATGAAGTTTGCTAGAGAGTTGATTTCACAGTCTAGACCAAACACCTTCTTGAAAAATGAGGTATATTTTGTAAAACAAGAAAATTTGTCCTAGAGGCAAGTTTCTAATTTGTCATTGGAACAACAAGTAAATCAACTTAATTTTATATTCATATATTTTGTTTATTGATAAAAATCTTACACAAGTTTTTTTTTTTAGCTATCATTGGATGTTAATATTAATTCAGACACAAAGTCATTCAGTAGCGTTTTTGGATCTTGTAAATTCACATTTTTTGTCCGGAAATCAAGGAGATAATTATCATATAAGTTATACATAATATTTAATTAATTTATTATTTAATATCAAACTCATACTGGGTAAATATTAATATTTTCTGCAGGGCATTGGATCAATATGATACACACCGAAGACAAAAATAGTCAATCAATCTAAAAGTTTGTGTTCCTATGGTTAGTAAATTATATTACTTATCGTATTAAAGATTTTGACATATCTTTATTATAATAACTTAGTTTTTGACATATTTTTATTATAATAACTTGCTAAATATAATACTTAAATTTGGATAACTATGTTGTAATAGTGTGGAAACCAAAATGGGCCAACCTAGTGTGGATTTTACTTTATGAAGTTTGCTAGAGAGTTGATTTCACATCCTAGACCAAAGACCTACTTGAAAAATGAGGTATATTTTGTAAAACAAGTAAATTTGTCCTAGAGACATAGTTTCTAAATTTTCCTTAGAACAAGAAGTAAATCAACTTAATTTTTTTTTCATATATTTTGTTTATTGATAAATATCTTATACAATTTTTTTTTTTGTAGCTATCATTGGATGTTAGTATTAATTCAGCCATACAGTCATTCGGTAGCTTTTTTTGATCTTGTAAATTTACATTTTCCTCCAGAAATCAAGGAGATAATTATCATGTAAGGTATATATATTACTTAATTAATATATGATTTCATTTCAGACATATATCTGGGTAAATATTAATATTTTTTGCAGGGCATTGGATCAATATGATACACACCCAAGAGAAAAAGAGTCAATTAATCTAAAAGTTTGTGTTCCTAAGGTAAGAAAATTATATTACTTATCGTATTAAAGTTTTTGACATATCTTTATTATAATAACTAGTTTTTGATATATTTTTAATATAATAACTTGTTAAATATAATACTTAAATTTGGATAACTATTTTGTAATAGTGTTGAAACCAAAGAGGGTCAACCGAGTGTGGATTTTACATTATGAAGTTTGCTATAGAGTTGATTTCACAGCCTAGACCAAAGACCTACTTGAAAAATGAGGAATATTTTGTAATACTAGTAAATTTGTCCTAGAGGCACAATTTCTAATTTGTCCTTGGAACAACAAGTATATCAACTTAATTTTATATTCATATATTTTGTTTATTGATAAATATCTTACACAAGTTTTTTTTTTGTTGCTATCATTGGATGTTAGTATTAATTCTGCAACACAGTCATTCAGTAGCTTTTTTGGATCTTGTAAATTCACATTTTTCGCCCGTAAATCAAGGAGATAATTATCATGTAAGTTATACATATTACTTAATTAATTTATGATTTCATTTCAAACTCATATCTGGATAAATATTAATATTTTGTGCAGGGCATTGGATCAATATGATTCACACCGAAGACAAAAAGAGTTAATCAATCTAAAAGTTTGTGTTCCTAAGGTAAGTAAATTATATTACTTATCGTATTAAAGTTTTTGACATATTTTTATTGTAATAACTTAGTTTTTGACATATTTTTATTATAATAACTTGATAAATATAATACTTAAATTTAGATAACTATGTTGTAATAGTGTCGAAACGAAACTGACTCAACCGAGTGTGGATATTACATTTTTAAGTTTGCTAGAGAGTTGATTTCACAGCCTAGACAGAAGCCCTACTTGAAAAATGAGGTATATTTTGTAAAACAAGTAAATTTGTCCTAGAGGCACAGTTTCTAATTTGTCCTTGGAACTACAAGTAAATAAACTTAATTTTATATTCATATATTTTGCTTATTGATAAAGATCTTAAACAAGTTTTTTTTTTGGTTGCTATCATTGGATGTTAGTATTAATTCAGCCACACGGTCATTCAGTAGATTTTTTCGATATTGTAAATTCACATTTTCGTCCGGAAATCAAGGAGATAATTATCATGTAAGTTATACGTATTACTTAATTAATGTATGATTTCATTTCAAACTCATATCTGGTTAAATATTAATATTTTGTGAAGGGCGTTGGATCAATATGATACACACCGAAGAAAAAAAAAGTCAATCAATCTAAAAGTTTGTATTCCTAAGGTAAGTAAATTATATTACTTATTGTAATAAAGTTTTTGACATAATTTTATTAATATAACTTAGTTTTTGACATACTTTCATTATAATAACTTGGTAAATATAATACTTAAATTTGGATAAGTATGTTGTAATAGTGTTGAGACCAAACTGGGCCAACCGAGTGTGGCTTTTACATTATGAAGTTTACTAGAGAGTAGAATTCACAGCCTTGAGCAAAGACCTACTTGAAAAACGAGGTATTGTTTTTCCTTTTAATTTTAATTTAAACTATCGTTCATGATTTTATTTGGATGATTTCTAACTTATTATTTTAAATATTTTCTAATTAGTTTACGAATATGACACCATATTCGGCTCACAAAATCAACGAGACACGGGATGAGTGGACTGAATCAATTATGGTGTATCTCAGTTAGCATATAAGCAAGTTGGTGAGGAAATTTTTGTTTAAGTAGGTTTAATACTTAGAAATTTAGAACACAAGAGTACCTATATACATAGATTAACTTTGAAATCTGAATTGCTTTTGTAGATTTGATCACAAATGCTAACTTTAGATAAATGTTTAAAAAATTTATACTGTTGTTTTTTTGTTTTTGCTGCTGTTTTTCTATTTCTGCTGTTGTTTTTTCTTATGAAAATAGGTCAGGGAAATTGTCATAAACATTTGCAATTTCTCTGGTTAATACTTTATGTGACAGTTCCCAACCGACGCAAAAAAACACGTTTTCAACATTTGTGGCAATGTCCCACTAAAGCAAACCATGCTAGCATTTGAGTCAGTGGGGCACGGCCACAAATGCCAAATTGTGACAGTGCACCACTAACGCAAACGCCAACCTAGGTTGCGTCATGGGATTTCGCATCACATATAAAACTGACGCAAAAACTAAAGTGTGGCAGTTAGAACCTGACGCAAATGACTTTTTTTGTTGTAGTGGAGAAACTTTATTTATTACTTGAAAGGGGAAAGTAAGAGGGTGAGCTAAAAGCGTAGTAAGGAAGTACAAGCAACATACAAAGACAACACAACAAGAACATAATCATATCGTAAGACTGATACAACACCATATCCATACATTATCATACATCATACTTAAACGTCATCGTCATACATCATTCATAAACTTGATCATCATACATCATCATCATATTCACACATCATCATCATATTCAAACATCATCATCACGTCCTTGTGAACATGGCCCCCTCTTTTGTCCATGCCACATCTTGAGGTAAACATGAGGCTCTGGTCCTTGAATAACCTCGACGCGTCCGCCCTATGAGTTACGTCATACCTTAGTAACTCGAGTTACATCTTATATCCTTAGTAACCCCTTTGTTGTGTCGAGTTCAACATGCTAACAACCATTTGCCTTTTCATACATCATACAAAACACATGCAATCCAGTCATATCAACACAAAGGAAATATATGATTCATCAAATTCATCATATCATCTCAAAATAGCATTTCATACTTCATATCACATGGTACATTAATATACATAGCATATCTTTATTCCTCATTGAAATTCCATTTTTTATGATTACCAACTTAATTATTTAAATTAAATAATTAATTGTTAAACTGTTACATAAATGTTTAAACAGATACCAAGACTGTTTGAACAGAAACCAGATATGTTTAAACAGTTTGTGACCAGAAGATAAAAACGAACATAAAGTAAAGAACACACAAATTTTTACGTGGTATCAGCAATCTTTGCAGATTGCTACTAGTCCACGAGGCCACACCCAGAGAATGAAATTTATTAGAAGAATATCTAAATGATTACAAAATCAAATTGACTTATACAAATAAAGACTCCCTCTTGAATTTGTCGCAACTGTTGTAATCTAAACTTCTAATCAAATTTCTGAAGTGCTAGGATCTTGAACTCCCTTCAAATCATAACACTTGCACTTTTCCTCCCGAAAAGTGACTCACGAACAAGACTTCTCCCAAAGCTTGATGACCAATGTCCAAGTGTGTTCACCCTGCACAATCAACACAAAGAAAACAATACAAAAGTACACTGTAATAAACCGCTAAGAACTTGCTGGACTCAAGTTCTTCACAGAATAAAAAGTCTCTCTAAAACTTGAAAAATATTTGGAAAATAATACACTAAGAGAGATAATCAAAAACCAACGACCTAAGGATGATTATATACTGTTTAGAATCCCTTTAGGTCGTGGAACACAAATCAGAAATCAAACAGCCCATAAAAGGAAAATCTTCCAAAACAGGAAAGTCAGAATCTGTTCAAACAGACTGGCAATCCGTTCAACCAGATTCATTGAACCTGGACAGTTTTTTCAACCCAGTTTCCTTAAATAAATAAGGAAACAATATATCCTTTATGATTGCAAGCTATACACGATTTCTGGGCAACCAAATCAGACAAATAAAATAAATACTAATAATTTCCAATTCAAGAAAAAGATATTCTTTTATAGGAAAATTTATATATATTTATTTTATTAACACATAAATAAAAATCTGAATATAGAAAGACATATTTCACCAAAACAAGAAACTACCCATTTTCGAAATTCACCAAAAAATATTACAAAAGAGGAAACTACTAATTTCGAAAATACCCTTTTAATTAATTTTGTCTTTATTATCAAAAATGCCAATAAAGGATTTTACAATCTCCCCCTTTGGCAATTTGATAGACAAAATTAATTCAAAAAACCTGCAGCACAAATGTTAGTGATAAGTAAAGAGAAAGAACTCCCCCTGCAAACATGCATGAACTTATAACAAACATGTAAATAAACTAGACTTAACTCCCCCTCAAAATAAGAAGGTCCAGAGTTAAACAAAACAACAAACACACAGGTTTTTTGGAAATCTACTCTCCCCTTTGTGTCTTTCAAAGAAGCCAAAGAACCATAAAACAAAAGAACAAAAAAGAGTATCAATGTTTAAATGACAAAAACTAAAATAAAACTAAACAACTAGATCTTTGGACAGAGATTGAACAACCTCCAACACAGAACGTTGCAGTCCTTCAATTGACATCACTCAAGCAGTCAAAGAATCAATAGAGGCTCGAACAGCAGCTATTTCGGTTGCAACAAGTCCTGAATCTGTGGCAACAGAGGAGGAGGCATGAGGAATGTCATCCGAAGAAATCTTCAGGGATCGGGGCTTGACTTTCTTGGAGGACGGAGCAGCAATGGCTTCAGTAGGAGGGGCAGAGGCTTTGTAGGAAGCAGCAGTAGTTGGGGCCACCAAGTCTTCTTGATCACGTTGGAGATCTTTTTTCTTTGCGAAAACCAATGATTTGATCATGAATAACTGAAGCCAAATTTATACCAAGACCGGTCCCCACCAATTCAGTGATAACCATGTCCTTGTCAAGAGAGGCACCATCAACATCATCTTCGACATCAAGGGGAAGATGCAAAGCAAGAGCAATGTCTTGAGGAGAAAAAGAGAACCAATGGCCCCTAACAAACACTTTGTTATACAGAGTAGATGAAGGTTCAACAATTTCATTAGTAAGATTGGCATAGAATTCCTTGACTATTCTATCCACAAAACCAGAAAATTTAACCAAAGAACCTGTCCATTGTCGATCTTGAAGCATTGTTAGCACACCAAAAGGACGATGATCACCCAAGACATAATTTCTTTCAATGATAAATTTCCTTTGAGCATATAGAACCATATCACGTGCATTATCATTATAGCAAAAAATGGAAGAATAAGGTTTGAAATTTACACCTGAATGTTTTGGTGAAGGTGTAGAACTAGAAAAAGGTTTCTTCCCTTTAGCTTTGGATGGCAAAGGAGATGCAATGTGGTTTGAGTCAGATTCGACTTCCTGTTCAGAGGGGATAATGTCTTCTTTTTCTGGCTCATCAGACTCAGCCTCTGATTCGGCAATGTCAGGAACCATTTCATCAGACAATGTGGTATCATGAGTTGCTTCAGATTCGGACTTATCTTCCTCAGGATCAAATTCGGAGGAGGACAATGAAGGGGGATGAGCCTTCAATTTTTTCTTGGCAGCAGACAAAGGAGAAAGAGACGTGTCCAACCCCAATTTCCTTTTGGGAGTCACAGAATTTTTCTTGGACTGACTCGGCTTCAAGGGCAATTTGAGCAACCCAGCAGCAACAGCTTTGGAAGAGGAGGAAACAGATTTTGATTTTGCCCTAGCCTCCAAAGACGAAGCAAACGGAAGAGGAGAATGGTCCTTGGCTCGAGAGGGCACCACCACTTCAGATGGTGGTGCAACAATGTCAGCAGAGATATCTGGAAACACCATAGGATGTTCATGAGAGAGCGAAAACACCTTCTTGCGAGCCTTGGATTTGCAGGACTTTCCAACAGATGTGGGAGCTGTTGGAACAGAAAGAGGCGCCGTTGACACAGACGGAGGAGGCGAAGGAGATGGCACCTTTCGGGATTGATAAACAGGGATCTTCTTGGAGGAGGCACCACGAGTTCTCACCATTTTTTTTTTGTGAAAAACAGAAAGCACTTACAAGAGAATGAGAGAAAAAGAAAAAAAATGAGAAGGAGAAGAAATAACTGAGTGAAGTCGTGGGTGAGAGGAAATAGGGTAATGACATGCCTTTTTAAATAACTTACTTACCCAAAATGAATACCCACGGCAAAAAGAGGTTTCCCTTTTTTATTAAAAAAATTGTTTTAATTAACAAAGAAAAGGAAACAATCTTGAAGACACACGATTCACAAACAACTTTCCCCTTTTTTTTATTTAAAAAAAAATCTGTTTATAAAGATGTAATATATATAAACACCCAAACCAAAAAAGGTAACCAGAAATAAATACCCCACACGATCTCCTTATTGACTTTTTCTTTTTTTTGTTTAAAAAAAAAATCCTAAACAAAGTACTAGACAATAAAGATACACATCATGATATTCCAAAATGAGAAAGAAGACAAAAATAGATTCCTTGGAGACAAAGAATATATTAAATCACACAATTAAATGCATTATTTCTCATAATCACCACAATGATTCAGTTCACATGAATTTCCTTGATTATCATTTATTTATTTTTTTTTATTTTAGATATATGTACAAAAATAAAAACTCAACCCAAAAAAAAATCTGCTTTGATCAAAGAGAGTCATCTTGATAAGAATAAAATCAAGCAAATGAAAATAAGAGTTAGTGTAAATCAGAGATAAGAACACTTGTGAAAATGAAAAATTAGAAAGAATATTCGAGAGAAATAAAGCACAATTCAGTCACAAGCACATATTCTTAAGTGAATCAATCAACATGTATGAGTCTTACACACATTTTTTTTTTTTTTATAAACTATGTACAATTTTTATTGCATTGTTTCAAGCATAAGTGTGTGACAGTGTATGCAAGGGAACATTGCCCAATGAAAAATAAGTCTTTTTCGAAATTAAAATAATTGTAACCCATGAAGACGCTATCACACTACACCAGTGGTAGCCCTTTTCTATGGTAGCGTATCCTCTTCATAACTCCGAATTACAAAGTTCCAACTTACTCAAAAGATGGCTTTCACACACTGATGTAGGTAGCTCTATTCTTTCACAGGAGCTTGAAACAATGCTACACAAAAGGAAGCTCAAACATTAAACATTGATTAATCTACTCGAATATGCCTAGGAGGAATAGATTAAATTTCTCTCAAGAATATACAACCAAAGATTCATAAACACAAGACAGATTATCCAGCTTGA
Source organism: Humulus lupulus (assembly GCF_963169125.1). NCBI lineage: Eukaryota > Viridiplantae > Streptophyta > Magnoliopsida > Rosales > Cannabaceae > Humulus > Humulus lupulus. The sequence continues at coordinate 224,498,794 of NC_084796.1, forward strand.
CACACAACAAAATTTTCAAATTGATTGACAATTTTCTTAACCAAAAATAACACACATTAGATCAAGCGGACAACATAACGAGAGAATTTAAATAGAACAAACCCCCAAAGATTTTCGGAGGAAATCAAAGCGAACCGAATCAAGAGCTTTAGTGAAAATATCTGCAATTTGTTTATGTGTTTCAATATATTCCAAGACAAGAACTTTATTTTCAACTAATTCTCTTATGAAATGATGACGAATATCAATATGTTTAGTACGAGAATGTTGCACATGATTTTTTGAAATATTGATTGCACTTGTATTATCACAAAAAATAGTTAAAATGTCAAGATCAAACCCATAATCCATCATCATTTGCTTCATCCACAAAAGTTATGCACAACAACTTCTCGCTACAATGTATTCAGCCTCAGCTGTTGAGAGAGAAATAGAATTCTGTTTCTTGCTGTGCCAAGAAACAAGATTATTTCCCAAGAAGAAACATCCTCCACTAGTGTTTTTTCTGTCATCAGTGTTACCTGCCCAATCAGCATCACTAAAACACACTAGATTAGGGTTAGTTTCTTTTGAATACCAAATACCATAATCAGCAGTCTCATGAACACATCGAATGATTCTTTTGACAGCTGCAACATGAGACTCCATGGGATTTCCTTGGTACCTGGCACACACACCAACACTATAACTCAAATCAGGTCGACTAGTAGTGAGATAAAGAAGACTACCAATCATGCTCCTATACAGTGTAGGATCCACTTTGACACCATTTTCATCTTTGGATAGCTTTACAGTTGTTCCCATTGGTGTTTTGGTAATCTTTGAACTCTCAAGTCCAAACTTTTTGACCAGGTTCTTAGCATATTTGCTTTGAGAGACAAATGTACCTTCATCTAACTGCTTGACTTGTAAACCTAAGAAATAAGTCAATTCTCCCACCATGCTCATTTCAAATTCCTCTTTCATTTGTTTCACAAATACCTGCACCTCATTGTCAGAAGTAGAACCAAACACAATATCATCAACATAAATCTGAGCAATAATTATGTTAGATTTAATATTTTTGATAAATAACGTTTTATCTACTCCACCCCTTTTGTATCCATGAGAAACAAGAAATTGAGTAAGTCTTTCATACCAAGCCCGAGGGGCTTGCTTCAAACCATAAAGAGCTTTCTCCAATTTGTAAACATGATCAGGTGCATGAGGATCTTCAAATCCTTTGGGTTGTTCAACATATACCTCTTCATTCAAGATCCTATTGAGAAATGCGGATTTGACATCCATTTGGAACAACCTGAAACCAATCAAACAAGCAATAGACAATAATAATCTAATTGATTCAAGTCTTGCAACAGGTGCAAATGTTTCATCAAAGTCTATTCCTTCCACTTGTGTGTACCCTTGTGCCACTAATCTTGCTTTATTTCGCACGATTGTACCAAATTCATCAGATTTATTTTTGAAAATCCATTTTGTGCCAATAATATTGGTATGCAACGGTCTTGGCACAAGGATCCACACTTTGTTTTTAAAAAATTGTTCCAATTCCTCCTGCATAGCTTTAATCCAATTTTCATCAGTTAAAGCTTCTTTCACATTTTTAGGCTCAATTAAAGATAAGAAACAAACAAATTGAACAACATTACTAAACCTTCTTCGTGTTACCATACTGTCTTTTGGATTTCCAAGTATTAAATTTGCTGGATGATTTAACTTAACTCTGGTTGATGGCTCCTTTTGGACTTCATCCAAAATAATATCTGGAAATTTCTTTTCTGTCTGTCCAGAATCTGTTTCATCGGATTCGCGATTTGTTGGAACAGATGGACCAGACGTTGCAACAGTAGTATCACTGACACAAGCTTCTTCGTGTTTTTCAGTAGGTTCATCAATAAACCTTTCAATTTCTTCCTCAGTAGAAAACTCAGAGAAATCCCTGGAATCATCAATAACAACGTTAGCCGACTCCATTACAGTTTGGGTTCTCATGTTATACACACGATAGGCCCTACTGTTAGTGGAGTATCCAATAAAAACACCTTCATCACTCTTAGCATCAAATTTACCAAGATTTTCTCTATCTCTCAAAATGTAACAAACACATCCAAAAACATGAAAGTAAGCCACACTTGGTTTCTTACCTTTCCAAATTTCATAGGATGTTTTAGATGTACCTGGACAAAGAAAAACACGATTTATGATATAGCAAGCAGTGTTGATTGCTTCTGCCCATAACCGTTTGGTCAATTTCTTGCTGTTTAGCATCACTCTAGCCATTTCTTGAAGAGTGCGGTTTTTCCTCTCTACAACTCCATTTTGTTGAGGAGTTTTGGGAGCTGAAAACTCATGAGAGATACCTGCAGACTTACAAAAATCATCATAGATAGAATTCTCAAATTCTTTACCATGATCACTTCTTATACGAACAATTTTTCCAATGTTGCAATCTTTTTCAACTTTTAATTTCAAGCAAAGAGTTTTAAAGGCATCAAAAGTGTCAGATTTTTCTTTCAAGAAATCCACCCAAGTATATCTAGAAAAATCATCCACACAAACAAAAATATACCTTTTGCCATTTAAACTCTCAATTTGAATTGGACCCATAAGATCCATGTGAAGCAATTCTAAAACTTTTGAAGTGTTTATGTCAGAAACACTTTTATGTGTAATTTTCAATTGCTTACCAAGTTGACAACTCTTACACTTACCATCAGATTCTTTACCTAGATTAGGTAAACCACAAACACTCCCTGCATGTGACAATTTTTTCAAGGTTTTGAAATTTATGTGGCCAAGTTTAGCATGCCACATATCAGTGTTATTACTCACAATAGATTGACACATAATAGATGGCAGAAGAGTGTAGCAATTGTCATTAGATCTATAACCTTCAAGAACATTCTCACCATTCTTATTTAACACAAAACAATTTTCTTTATCAAAGTTAACAGTATAACCTTGATCACAAATTTGACTTATGCTTAGAAGATTAGCTTTAAGACCTTCCACAAGTAACACTCTTTTGATTCTAGGCAACCCTTCAAAGTTAAGAGTGCCCATACCAAGAACATTACCTTCAATTCCATTGCCAAAAGTAACAGACCCACAATGCATAGGTTTTATGTCTGTAAGAATAGACTTGTCACCTGTCATATGTCTTGAACAACCACTGTCAAAATACCAAAAATATGAAGAAGCAGATCTATCATATTCACTAGTAAAACCAGCAAAACAATTATTCTTTTTGATCCATATTTTCTTTGATTGAACATTTTCCTTTTTTACTCTTTTGAAATCATCAAAATAATTGAATTTTTTAAAATATTCATTTTTAGCAAAATTCATAAGAGTAAAACACTTAGGACGAATATGACCCTTCCTACCACAAAAATGGCAGATTGGAATGAATTTTTCGAATTTACCATTGGATTTATCTGCTGACTGTGTCCGTTCTGTTGGAACAAACCGAGTACCGGATACAACAGATTTCACTGAGGATGCAACAGGAACATTAGACGATAACATCCCAGCCGAGATAAAGACAGTTTTCTTTGATTTTTGAGAACTTGAAGCATCCAGTCCCACATGACTTCTTTGACCTGAATTCTGTATATTCTCAAAAATAGTTGAACCGGGGTTAAGCATTCTAACATTTTTCTCAAGAGTATCCAAATCTTTAGACAACTTATTAATTTCAACATTTTTTGAAATTAATTCTTTTTCCAAATTTTCATTCAGATCAGTAAGTTGTTTAATTTCAAGGGATAAATCTTTATTTTTGCTTACCAATGACCGATTTTCAGAACACACTTTCACCCATGAACCATACATCTTTTTGTAAGATTCACTCAAAGACTCATCATTCAATTCAGATTCATCACTATCAGAATTTTCTTCATCTTTTGAAACATTATTCAAGCAAACAATTTTTTCATTTTCAGATTTAGAACCAGGTAAAATAGAAGTGAGAGCGACATTACCTTCCTTATCTTCACTAATTTCAGAGTCATTATCACTCCAAGTAGCAATCATACCTTTTTTTTTCTTTTTCAAAGTATTTGCACATTCAGACTGGATGTGACCAAATCCCTCACATTCCCTGCACTGAATACCCTTTTTATTAGTTTGAAAAGGTTTAAGAGAAGAAGGGTTACCTTTTGACATCTTGCCATTGAATTTTTTGTTTCCTATCTTATTCATATATTTTCAAAAATTCTTTGCAAGCATTTCCATTTCATTATCACCATCTTCATCATCTGAGACTTCCTTTTCAGTGCTCTTGAAAGCTATGGTTTTCTCCTTTTCTTTGGAAGTACTTGGCTTGTCTTTTTGACGAATCTTTTGATTTAACTCAAAGGTACGAAGTGACCCCATCAGTTCTTCTACCTTCATAGTACTGAAATTTTTTGCCTCTTCCATAGCAGTGAGCTTAACATTGAACCTGTCAGGAAGAACTCGAACGATTTTTCTAACAAGAACAGAATCATCAAGTTTTTCACCAAGTGCAAAATACTCATTAGAAATATCAGATAATCTCTCATAAAATTCAGATAGTGTTTCAGAATCAGACATTCTAAGGTCATCAAACCTGGTTTGTAACATGATAAATCTAGACCTTTTAACATCTACAGTTCCTTCAAACTGAGTTTGAAGAATTGTCCAAGCATCTTTAGCCGAGACACATGTGGAAATAAGTTTTATAAAACTTTCTCCAACACCATTAAATATGGCATGAAGAGCTTTATTATTATAGCTGGATAATTTTTCTTCTTCTGTGTCCCAAACAAGTTCAGATTTTACAATTGTGCTTCCATCTTCACCTTTTTCAGTAGGAGGTGACCATCCAGACAAAATTGCTCTCCATGCTTTCTCATCTTGAGCTTTTATGAAAGCTCTCATCCTAACTTTCCAGTATGGATAGTTTGAGTCATTTAGCAATGGAGGTCGAGACACCGAACTACCTTCTGCAAAGAAAGACATTTCACACAAAACAAATCAAACGTAAAATAACCACAAGATCTCACTAAGAGTTTAGTGAACCGCTCTGATACCAATTGAAATTCCGTTTTTTAATGATTACCAACTTAATTATTTAAATTTAATAATTAATTGTTAAACTGTTACAGAAATGTTTAAACAGATACCAAGACTGTTTGAACAGAAACCAGATATGTTTAAACAGTTTGTGACCAGAAGATAAAAACGAACATAAAGTAAAGAACACACGAATTTTTATGTGGTATCAGCAATCTTTGCAGATTGCTACTAGTCCACGAGGCCACGCCCAGATAATGAAATTTATTAGAAGAATATCTAAATGATTACAAAACCAAATTGACTTATACAAATAAAGACTCCCTCTTGAATTTGTCGCAACTGTTGTAATCTAAACTTCTAATCAAATTTCTGAAGTGCTAGGATCTTGAACTCCCTTCAAATCATAACACTTGCACTTTTCCTCCCGAAAAGTGACTCATGAACAAGACTTCTCCCGAAGCTTGATGACCAATGTCCAAGTGTGTTCACCTTGCACAATCAACACAAAGAAAACAATACAGAAGTACACTGTAATAAACCGCTAAGAACTTGCTGGACTCAAGTTCTTCACAGAATAAAAAGTCTCTCTAAAACTTGAAAAATATTTGGAAAATAATACACCAAGAGAGATAATCAAAAACCAACGACCTAAGAATGATTATATACTATTTAGAATCCCTTTAGGTCGTGGAACACAAATCAGAAATCAAACAGCCCATAAAAGGAAAATCTTCCAAAACAGGAAAGTCAGAATCTGTTCAAACAGACTGGCAATCCGTTCAACCAGATTCATTGAACCTGGATAGTTTTTTCAACCCAGTTTCCTTAAATAAATAAGGAAACAATATATCCTTTATGATTGCAAGCTGTACACGATTTCTGGGCAACCAAATCAGACAAATAAAATAAATACTAATAATTTCCAATTCAAGAAAAAGATATTCTTTTATAGGAATATATATATATTTATTTTATTAACACATAAATAAAAATCTGAATATAGAAAGACATATTTCACCAAAACAAGAAACTACCCATTTTCGAAATTCACCACAAAATATTACAAAAGAGGAAACTACTAATTTCGAAAATACCCTTTTAATTAATTTTGTCTTTATTATCAAAAATGCCAATAAAGGATTTTACACTCATACAAACCAATCTTACCGTTTCATAGCATAAATATAAAGATTCTATCTAACTTCCTTACCTCAAGTCCGAGCAAAGCAAAAAAATTGAACAAACTTCACAACAAGCCTATAACATTAATCAAATAGTATTATTTAGAATCACATGAGATTTCTTGTGCCCAACTCATATACCCCATGTGTGCATAGGTGCAAATTACACATAATTTCCAAACATGCACATTTCTCACATAGAATCACAAAAGAATAATGTCAATTTCACCTATTATCCATGAATGGTTTCCAAGTAAAAATTATATGGTTGAATAATAGTCATATATTTGAACGTAAGAGTGTATTTGCATGTGACATGCATATGTGAGATCGTTGTTAAAAAGTGACGTTAACAACGATAATTTTTACACGCTTATTTCTAACTTTTTCAAATAAGGATTTAGCAACATGATTTACTCACCATTTATTTATTTCTTTTAAATCCCTAAGTTGATTAAACCTCTTAAGATACTTTTTTTTATATAAAAATAATTTATTTAGCCATTTTCTTATAAAAAAAATAATAATTCCATTTATTATTTTAAATTGCATTGATAAATAACAAAACTTTAAATTATCTAAAGGTACTTATAAATATCATGTTTCTTTTAGAAAATAACTTTTTATTTTAAATTAAAAAAATTACAAGATGTGATGTGATGTGAGAAAATATAATTTTAAGTGTGGGAATTTTTTTTTTTTTTTGCTTGTATTCTTTAAGACTTAATTTGTGTAGTGTAAACCCATACATGTTAAACAAAATAATTATTTTTAATTTATTTATCTAAACTTTCAGAAACCATTTATTTTGTTAAAAGTCATATGTAAATTTAAACCCAACATTTTCTTAATTAAAATAAAGAAAACCATATTTATTAAAAATGTGAAAATTCATGGTACATTTAAAATATCATTTTAATATATACATAATTTAGGGTATTAATTTATTTCAATAAACACACAAACTTCCTTTCATTTAAAAGACATTTCACATTTTTACCAAAACTTCCAGTAACAAATTAAACCCGTAAAAATCATCAACTTGAAATTTAAAACTTATATTTTCTTCATAAAATATATATAAAAAAAACTGTAGGGATTAATTTGAATAAAAATATCATTTTAATGTGAATTAAAACACCCTTTTAATTTCAGAAAATCAACATAGCATTTGGAACATTACTTATGCATGCAAATCATTATTTCACCAAATTTCACACCAATTATACACAAAAATCAGCAAGCATATTTAATAATGAAAATTCATCTTTACATCATGCTTCACAAAACTCATACAATAACCTACATGCTTAAACATCACAAACCCAAACACAAATCCTAACATGCACCTATCAACATATTATCACCCTAAGGAAGAAACCCTATCATCATCATCTAGATATTTAAATCATAGGTACATCTCAAGATTAAACATGCATAATCATGCTACAATATACCCTAGGCCGAAACCCACATCATACTTCCATTTCTTATTGTTTTCCAAAACCCAAGAAATTCCTAGCATGTTTCTAACATGTATAATGTGACACAAAAATAAAACAACACAACATACATCAAACACTATGGGTTGAAACCCTCAATTAACAATCTACCCGAAACTCATAAGCATGAACATATGAACCTTGTCAAAATACAAGATCACATAAAATCATAGCCACACGCCTAGGTCAAATCTTCCATTCATCCAACAACACAAACTTTCAACCAAATCAAAAGAGAATCAAAATCCACATACCACCATTCATATAACCCAAGAAAACATAAAAAAAAAAAGGGCTAAGGATTCATTACCTCTCTTGATTTGTAAAATCAAGACCACAAAATATTCACCACTTCAACCAACCTCTAGGGATTCGAAAAACCACACACAAAAAAAAAAAAGAACAACAATATCATCAATATGAGTACTAGAGATTAAAATAAAAAGATGAGGATATAGAGGAGAGGATTTAATTCACTAAACATTAAGATGATCACCTATGACTTGAAGTTTCTCCTCTTCTCTTCTCTTTCTTTCTCTTCTCTCTCTCTTGAATTCGGCAGCCACCAAGCAAATGGCCCTCTTCTTTTCTATCATCCCTTTTTATCCAACTTATAGAAAATAGCCTAGCCTAGTGATAAATGTGCAAGTTTCCACTTCTTAATTATTTTCATTTTCATTTATTTTTATTTTTATTTGATTTTTTTCTCTTGATGGTAGGAAAATAAAGATGACAACTCTTTTCCTATTTTAACTATAATTATCCAATCTATTTTATTTGATTGAAAAAAAATAAATGGGAACAAAAATCTTTCCCTTTTCCCACCCATTGCTGTCCACTATACTATCCCTTTCCTTATTTTTATTTTATTGTTTTACTTCTTTTTATTAACTAAAATAATTCTAATAAAAGAAAATAAAAGTGTGTAGAAAATTCTAATGCATGTGCATCATGTAATGCACATGCCCACACTTAATCACTAAGGTGTATGACCACCTACCATGCACCTTGGTGCATTCAACCAAAGCTCATTTTATTCACAAATTAAATTAATAAATAAACAAAACAATTAACAATTAACAATTAGCAATTAAATTCACACAATTTCTACCAAACAATTCTAACAAATAAAAAAATAATTCATAACACTTAACAATTAAATAAAACAAAGCACAAAATTAATAAAATAAAATAAAATTTTGGGGCGCTACAATATACCCTCCTCAAAAGGAATTTCGTCCCAAAATTCTTTCTTACCAAATAACTTTGGGTATCCTTCTCTCATGTCCTCCTCCAACTCCCATGTTGCTTCTCGTTCTGTACTATTCTTCCACAGGACCTTAACTAATGGAATCCTTTTGGATCTCAGTTCCTTGATTTCCTTTTCAATAACACACTCTGGCTGTTCATCGTTACTTAGGTCCTGCTTCAGCTATAATGGCTTGTAACTCAAAACATGAGAGGGATCTGACACGTACTTACGCAACATCAAGATGTGAAAGACATTATGCGTTTTGGCTAGTGCTGGGGCCAATGCTAAATGGTATGCAACTTGCCCTAATCTGTCTAAAATCTATAATGGATCTATATATCTTGGGCTCAACTTCCCTTTCTTTCCAAAACGCATAACACCTTTCTTCGGCGAGACTCTTAAGAACACAAACTCGCCCAATGAAAACTCGAGTCCCTTCTCTTAAGGTCCACGTAACTCTTTTGCCTACTCTGCGCGGTAAGCATCCTTTGGAAAATTTTCTCAATCACCTCACTGACTTCCCTAACTGCCTCGGGGCCTGAAATCTGTTTCTCCCCAACCTCATCCCAGTGCAAAGGAAATCTACACTTGCCCCCATAAAGCATCTCATAGGGAGTCATCCCGATAGTGGATTGATAATTGTTATTATCGGAGAACTCCATCAGGGGTAGGTATCGATTCCAAGACCTTGAAAAGTCCAAAGCACAACATCTCAACATGTCCTCTAGAATCTGTATAGTTCTCTCAGACTGCCCATCGGTCTGGGGATGGAACACGGTACTAAACTTTAACCTTGTTCCCATAGCTCTCTGTAGTCCCTTCCAAAAGTTCGATGTGAACACTGACCCTCGATCAGAAATTATCAACTCTGGAACCCAATGAAGTCTCACTATCTCACTCACATATAATTCTGCATATTGATCCTCCGAGTAGGTAGTCTTAATTGGTAGAAAATGGGCGGACTTAGTGAACCTATCCACTTTTACCCAAGTAGAATTGTGCTGCTTTGTGATCCTGGGTAATCCTACCACAAAATCCATTGCTATATCCCCCCATTTCCATTTCGGAATGTAAAGCGGTTGAAGTAACCCTATTGGCCTTTGGCGTTCTACCTTGACTTGCTGGCATGTCAAGCATCTGACAACAAACTCACCAATATTCCTCTTCATTCCAGGCCACCAGTATAATGCCTTAAGGTCTTGGTACATCTTCCTCGACCTTGGGTGTAAGGAGTAGGGTGTTGTATGCGTCTCTTTCATAATACTTTCTTTAATCTCATCATTATTAGGCACACAAATCCTATCCTTGTATTGCAGCAATCCATCGTTGGACATCGTGAAGTCACTGCTACCATTCACCTATACCAAAGCCTCTTGCTTCATTAGGGATTCATCCACTTTCTGCCCTTCTCTAATTTGTTCCAGTAGGGAGGATTGTAACGTAAGGTTTGCTAGGCCTCTTGTCACGAACTTTATAGCGGCGTTTATAATCTCCTTCTGGAGAGGCACCTCTATTGTGCTTAGTGCTGAGACATTCCCATGTCGTCGCCTACTCAATGTATCAACAACCACATTGGCCTTGCATGGGTGGTATAGGATTTCACAATCGTAGTCTTTCACTGTCTCATATTCAGTTCCTTCTGAGTGAAGAAATATTTCAGACTTTTGTGGTCAGTGTAGATTTCGCACTTATCCTCATATAGGTGATGTCTCCATATCTTTAGTGCGAACACCACTGCTGCCAACTTAATATCATGGGTGGGATACCATTGCTCATAGTCCTTGAGCTGCCTGGAATCATAAGTTACCACCTCCCCATCCTGAATCAACACACACCCTAAACTATTCTTTTATGTGTCACAATATACCACAAATTTCTCGCCCTCTGTGGGAACACAAAGGATAGGCGCAGAGATCAACTTATCATTCATGGTCTGAAAGCTTTCTTCACATTTCTCGGTCCATGCAAATTTATGATGTTTGCGGGTTAAGTTGGTCAAGGGTTTGGCGATCTTTGAAAAACCCTTGAAAAACTTCTGATAATAACCCGCTAATCCTAAGAAGCTTCGAACCTCTAAGGCATTCTTTGGTTAGGGCCAGTTTCTAATGGCCTCGATCTTTAACGGATCCACTGCTATCCCATTCTTAGACACTATATGCCCTAGGAAAGTTACTTGTTCCAGCTAAAACTCACACTTAGAGAACTTAGCGTATAATTGATGTTCTCGTAGTATTTTTAGGGTCAACCTCAAATGCTCCTCGTGCTCCTCCTTGGTCTTCGAGTAGATAAGGATATCTTCTATGAACACTACTACAAACTTGTCCAAATAGTCATTAAATACCTTGTTCATCATGTCCATGATTTTTTCTGGGGCGTTAGTGAGTCCAAAAGACATCACTAAGAACTCATAGTGCCCATAGCGAGTTCTGAAAACCGTCTTCAGAATGTCTGCCTCCTTTACTTTCAACTAATGATACCCGGATCACAGATCAATCTTTGAGAATATTGCTACCCCTTACAGTTGATCAAAAAGGTCATCTATCCTCGACAAAGGATATTTGTTCTTAATGGTGACCTTATTAAGTTCTCGGTAATCGATGCACATTCTCATGTTCCCGTCCTTCTTTTTCTCAAATAGGGCTGGTGCTCCCCATGGCGAATGACTAGGTCTTATGAACCCCTTATCCAAAAATTCCTATAGTTGGTTCTTGAGTTCCTTCAACTCTGCAGGACCCATTCGATGGGGTGCTTTAGAGATCGGTGTTGTTCCTGGTGCAAGTTCGATCATGAATTCGATTTCTCTATTCGGGGGTATTCCTGGTAATTCCTCAGGAAACACTTCCGGAAACTCGCAATCAATATGCACATTCTCTGGTTTCAACTCTGTTTCCTTGGATTTATCTACCACACTAGCTAGAAATATCAAACAGCCATGTTGCATCATATTCCGTGCTTCTAGTGCCGATATTATGGGTGTACGAAAACCCGCTAATTCTCCTTTAAAAGAAAAGAGTTCACCTTCTTCTGGTCTGAACTCCACAGTCTTCTTCCGACAGTCAATCAATGCTCCATGTTTGGATAACCAATCCATGCCAAATATGACATCATAGTCTGGTATATTTAGTTCTATAAGGTCTGTCAAGCAGTCCCTGCCCTCTATCGTTATAGGTGTTGACTGTAACCACCTAGTTGACAACATCATGTCTTCCAACGGTAACATTGTACTAAAACTATGCTCAAACAGTTTATAAGGCATACCCAAATTATCAATCATATTCATGGAAATATAAGAGTGAGTCGCTCCACAATCAATAAGGACTCTACACATCATACCAGATATAGGGAGCTGACCTGTAACAACCCAAAATTGCTAATAAGGCTTAGGGGGTCTTGATTAGTGTGCCGAGAGGGCATAATTGGTATTTATGTGAATAAATGATTTAATGCATGATTATGTGGCATGCATAATTATATGATTATATGGATATGATTAAATGCATGTTTTTTAGTATTAAATATGCATGTGGGCCCTGTTTAGCTTGTAAGGGAATATTTGTAATTTTGGCTCATTGAAGGCATAAATGTAATTATATGTGATAAATTATTGAGACCACATTATTATGTGGATATATTTGCAGTATGTGGCTCGAGACGGTCCTAGTGAGCGGATTGGCGAAATAGTCACAATAGGGATTAATACCTGGCTCAGGGGAGCCTGGGGGTATTTTCGGAAATTTAGAATATATATTGGGTATTATTAGACATTGGGAAAATAACTGGTGATTAATTGGATGACAGGATTTAAGTGATAGATATTAGGGGCAATTGAGGAATTAGCGGGAACTGGGAGCATAATGACCAAATTACCCTTGGGGCACCCTTGAGAGATTTAAATGGTTAGAGGGGAAAGTGTGTCATTTGGCTGTGGAGGATATACTCTAGATTGTTAGAACAATATAGAAAGTTATAGAATAATCTAAGGAAAGAAAAGAAAGAAAGAAAATTCTCTCAGCTCTCTCTCTCATCACTCACGTTTTCTCTCTCCCTCCCTCTTGTGTTGGGGCTTTGAATTTGCTGAAGAAAACTAAGCTTGGATTGAGGCTGGAATTTGGCAAAAATTAGTTGGGAAGTCTGGGAATCTAAACTCAAGAATTGGAGGATTGAAGCTGAGGATTAGCTGCCATGGAGGTAAGGTTTCAGGTCTTTGAATTTGTTGAGTTTTAGTTGAGTTTGATTTCTGAATTTGGGTTTTGGGATGGAGTTTTAAGAACTTAAGCTAGGGAATCTGAAGAATTAAAGCTTGGAATAGCATTGGATGCAACCTAGGGTCGAATTCCTCTCTAAGGTAAGGATTTCTTCAATATTTTGAGAATTTTTCTGGTTTTTAGTTAGGGTTTTTGAGCTTCAAAGCTCAGTTTTGATTTATGTGTTTGGTGAGGTTTTTAGCTAAGCTTTGATGTTTTTATGTTGTTTTGTGTGAGCTATAGTAGCTTATGGACTCAATTTTGAGTTTGGATGATGATTGGGGAGGATTTATGGAGCTTTGGCTTGGGGAGATTCAAAGAGGGAAACCCAGAAATTTGTATTTCTCATACTAGCATTGTAGCGCTAGGTTGGGAGTGCTACAACGCTAGGATGCATTTATGGGGGGCTAGAGTCTCTGACTCTAGCACTGTAGCACCCATCAGGGAGGGTTGTAGCACTACTCATCTTTCATAGGATGGTTTTTGGGTACATTTTAGGGTTTTTGTTTAGGGGCTTGGGGGACGGTTTCACCACTTTGTTTGGTGGAATTGGAGGTCCCAAGAGTGTGAGTTTGGTCCCGAGATTTTCAAAGTACCATTTATGGATTGTGACTAGGTTTATTGCCAAGGCTTGGAGCAATGGATCGTGCTTGGAACCACTTCACCTTTTTCGCTCGGAAATTAAAGGTAAGAAAACTGCACCCGTTTGTGTGGTTGTGATGGGACTAAGGGCTCCCTATATCTGAATACAATTGTTGTATGATTATGATATGCCATAAGAGCATGAAATAAACAGCCTAAGAAGTGTCGAGATTGATATTTTTGCACAGGACGCGGCTCAGCCATTGGTAGCTGAGGACAGCTTAATAATCATTGAGCTCAGCTTAAGCGGGTCGGAGTCAGTGGGTTAAACACTAGGCTCAGCCTAAGTGAGCTAGAGACAATTTGATAAATAGAGGGTGCAGCCTAAGGGTATCGACCCTGAGTATTGTATGATGATTTTGTTAAACAGTTAATTATGAATGTGTTTACTGTTATTAATATGATGATGATGATGGCTTGTTGAATACCTGGATGATAGACTGATGATTCTTTGTTTGTTGTCACTGATTTTGTGCCTGTTATGGCCTGCTTAATATCTGGTTAATATCTTATGAATCATTTGATTGTATGGATTGTTTATGCTATGCTATATCATTTCTTGCTCGGCCTCGGCTCACGGGTGCTACGTGGTGCAGGTATGGCAAGGTTAAGATGGTTCAACCATGAGTTGGAGAGCTCTGGGGGCGAGGTGTACATTGTCAACTGCTCGTCCGCCACGGTCGAGGGATTGTACAGGGATGAAACCTAAAATGTGTATTTTTCCATTAGAGTGGCCTTGATTGTATATAACTTTTGGAAATTTTGTAAATCTGTCCTTTAAACCATGTTTTTGGGATCCCATGTACTAAATATTTGTTTTAATGAAAATTTTCTGTTTATGGCCAAAATATTTTAACCTTAACTTGTTTATGATTCTAAGATCACATTTTCATTTAAATGACTTGATTAGAAAGTCTTGCACTATTTAAAACACACAGTGTAATAGTATTGGTTATCCAGGGCGTTACATGATCTGTGACTACGGTATTACTGTTGGCTGCTTCATTTTGGGTTAAGGCAAAAACACGTGCTGACACTAGATTGTTGTTATTGTTCTGTCCCATTTTCCATTGTGGGCAATCCTTTCTCAGATGTTCTGCCTGACTGCACTTGAAACATTTGTTGGTGCCAGCCTGACATTCGCCCATATTTCTTTTCGAGCATTTAGGACATGTGGGATGCTCTACTCTATTGCTTTGGTGATTCCCATGGTTCCGATCATTATAGCGACTGTTGTAGTTGTTAGGGTGGTTCTGAGTGTTGTGACTGATGTTGTTTGTGGCCGGGGGTCTCAGTCTCTTGTCGGTGCCACTATTCTACCCTTCATTAGCTTTCCTTTTATTGCCCTCGTTGAATCCTTTGTATCTATGGGACTACTTTCGGGCAGCATTGTCCTTCCATATCTGATCCTCCAAGTATTCTGCTTCAAGTTCCATATCTAGTACTTCGGCATAACTGACCACTTCTACACTGGTCATGTTAATGTCCCTAGAAATCATTGGCTTGAGTCCCCTCATGAACAGTTGCACTCGTAGAGCTTCAGTTGGTACAACTTCAGGAGAAAATTTTGCTAACCTATCAAACTTCTGTGCATAATCAGTGACAGATAGGTTTCCCTGAACCAAAGTCATGAACTCATCTACTTTGGTTGCTAACACGGCCGCACTGTAATACTTCTTGCTAAAAGCCTGAACGAAATCTATCCAAGTCATGGTATTCAGGTCACAAGTGTGTTTAACCACATCCCACCATATCTGTGCACCAACTTGAGCAAGTGGGCAACACATGAGATTCCCTGGTGATCATTTAACTCCATATAATTGAAGATGGCCTCAACTGATCTTAACCAATCCTCCGCCACCATGGGATCAGGTTTCCCTTCAAAGGTCGGTGGGGCTTGTTTTCGAAAACGCTCATAAACTAGCTCAAATCCACAAGTCACAGGTAATGGTGCAGGTGGTGGTGTTGGCGGCTGAGGCTGTGCCACTGGTACTTGAGGCACTTGGGGGCATTTGGGGCACTTGGGGCACTTGTCTAGCATGTGCTA
Source organism: Humulus lupulus (assembly GCF_963169125.1). Classification (NCBI taxonomy): domain Eukaryota; kingdom Viridiplantae; phylum Streptophyta; class Magnoliopsida; order Rosales; family Cannabaceae; genus Humulus; species Humulus lupulus. The sequence goes on from NC_084796.1 coordinate 224,514,702, forward strand.
ATTCCTCATCTCTCAACCTTAGTTTTTCCCTCAACCTTGCTACCTCTGCGGCCAGATCCACAGTTGGTGCAGCTGGGGCTGCAAGTTGGACTGATATCATTCCTACTTCAGGAGTTGTCGTGGCCTTAGATCTTGTGGAGACACCCTTTCCTCGGCCTCCTCCTCTTCCCTTGCCTCCTCTTCCTCTTGTCGACATTATGAGATTCTAAGGCACCAAAAGAAAATCACAAGAGAGGACAAATCACAAAATGGTTTGATAGATATTCATTCAAATCATACATCTCAAATCCACATCATTTAGAGTTTGCAAGAGAAAAAAATATATATTAAACCATAGCATTCAAAGTGTGTTCAAAATTATTCCAAAAACTCAAACAACTCATAAAATGTTCAATAACCAAAAACACAAATCCTTAGGGTTCTTAAAAAAATCTCATCTTATTCATTAACATTTCACTGAACGATCTACGTGACAGACTCAAGTCCTCAACTATGGACTTGTCCTCATAGTTGTAGTCGAAGGCATCCTCTGAGATGTGGAAGTAGTCAGGATCGCTCGCCAATGCCTTCATTCTAGCGCTCACTTGAGGTATGGCATGCACTAACTCTTGACACGCCATGTCTCCTTCCAGATCGTGCATCATCTCATAACGCTCCTCCATCTCTCTGTCATCCGTCTTCACCATAACCAGCTCCTCACGACTAAAATCGTAGTTGTCCATAAGGTCATAGATCAAGTACTCGATGGTGCTAAAGTCTAGGTCTTCCTGAATGATGTCGTGCCATGAAATGGCCAACTAGAGAAGGGCCTCGGGATACATCGACAGTGCTTCCCTCAACACCCAATATTGCTCTATAGGCCATAGCAGTGCCCCTCTTTTGTTCATAATTCCTTGAATACGATCGCAAACCACCGTTGTTGTTTTCAACACCGCAATCCTCCAAACGTAGGGGTCCTCATCGAGTTGAACCTTAGGTATCGCACAGATTTCGTAAGTAACTGTTTCTTAGTGGTTTTAATAATGGGAGGGATCTTACTATATTTCAATAACAAAACTATAAAATTTAAAAAAAGCATAAGAAAATGATAACATATAAAAAAAATACTTACGACGCAGTGAGGTGAGATTTTCCCGTCTTTAGCGTGTATGGGGAGGGTCCTTGGAAACATGGACGACCTATCTCTGATACCATTTGTAAAATGCCCTAAACTATGACTTTATAAAACATCTCCATACTCATAAAATTAGAGAGGAAAAACCACTTAACATATGAAATTCAGTGGGGCCTTGATAAAACATGCAAGTGTGGCCCAATAGTTTAAAATAAAACTAAAAGTTCTCATGCAACGTTTGAAAAAAATATAGTTCAAGTCCCACTGATAAGTTTTGAAATCAAAATAAAACATAACATCTTTCTTTAAAAATTGCCATTTAAGTTGATCGTTTATTCACCCATAGGATAGCCCCACGCCATACACACTCTGACATCTGAACTCCTCACATCACCGTGTGTACCAAAGAGAAACCCTATTTATAACTTGAAAGGGGAAAGTAAGGGGTGAGCTAAAAGCCCAGTAAGGAAGTACAAGCAGCATACAAAGAAAACACAACAAGAACATAATCATATCGTAAGACTCATACAACATCATATCCATACTTCATCATACATCATACTTAAATGTCATCATCATACATCATTCATAAACGTCATCATCATACATCATTCATAAACGTCATCATCGTACATCATGCATCATCATCATATTCACACATCATCAGCATATTCAAACATCATCATCATCACATCCTAGTGAACGTGGCCCCCTCTCTTGTCCATGTCACATCTTGAGGTAAACAGGAGGCTTTAGTCCTTGAATAACCTCGACGCATCCACCCTATGAGTTACGTCATACCTTAGTAACTCGGGTTACGTCTTATTTCCATAGTAACCCCTTTGTTGTGTCATGTTCAACACGCTAACAACCATTTGTCATTTCATACAGCATACAAAACACATGCAATCTAGTCATATCAACACAAAAGAAATACATGATTCATCAAATTCATCATATCATCTCAAAATAACATTTCATACATCATATCACATGGTACATTATTATACATAGCATATATTTATTCCTCATACAAACCAATTTTACCATTTCATAGCAAAAATATAAAGATTCTATCTAACTTCCTTACCTCAAGTCTGAGCAAAGCAAAAAATTGAACAAACTTCACAACGAGCCTATAATCATAATCAAATAGTATTATTTAGCATCATATGAGATTTCTTGTGCCCAACTAATATACCCCATGTGTGCATGGGCCATGCACACATGGTGAAAATTACACATAATTTCCAAACATGCACATTTCTCACATAGAATCACAAAAGAATAATGCCAATTCTACCTCTTATCCGTGCATGGTTTTCAAGTAAAAATTATATGGTTGAATAATATGCATATATCTGAATGTAAAAGTGTATTTGCATGCGACATGCATAGGTGAGAGTGTTGTTAAAAAGTAACGTTAAAAACGATAATTTTTACACGCTTATTTCTAACTTTTTCAAATAAGGATTTAGCAACATGATTTCCTTACCATTTATTTATTTCTTTTAAATCCCTAAGTTGATTAAACCTCTTAAGGCATTATTTTTTTTTATATAAAAATAATTTCTTTAGCCATTTTCTTATAATTTATTTTAAATTGCATAGATAAATAACAAAACTTGAAATTATCTAAAGGTACTTATAAATATCATGTTTATTTTGGAAAATAACTTTTTATTTTAAATTAACAAAATTACAAGATTTGATGTGAGAAAATATAATTTTAAGTGTGGAAAAAAAAATATTTTTGCTTGTATTCTTTAAGACTTAATTTGTGAAGTGTAAGCCCATACATGTTAAACAAAATAATTATTTTTAATTTATTAATCTAAACTTTCAGCAACTATTTATTTTGTTTAAAAGTCACAAAGTAAATTTAAACCAATATTTTCTTAATTAAAATAAAGAAAACCATACTTATTAAAAATGTGAAAATTCATGGTTACATTTGAAATATCATTTTAATATATACATAATTTAGGGTATTAATTTATTTGAATAAACACACAAACTTCCTTTCATTTAAAAGACATTTCACATTTTTACCAAAATCTTCCAGCAACAAATTAAACCCGTAAAAATCACCAACTTGAAATTTAGAAGTTATATTTTCTTCATAAAATATAGAAAACTGTAGGTATTAATTTGAGTAAAAATATCATTTTAATGTGAATTAAAACATCCTTTTAATTTCATGAAATCAACATAACATTTGTAACATTACTTATGCATGCAAATCATTATTTTACCAAATTTCACATCGATTATACACAAAAATCAGCAAGCATATTTAATAATGAAAATTCATCTTTACATCATGCTTCACAAAACTCATACAATAACCTACATGCTTAAACATCACAAACTCAAACACAAATCCTAACATGCACCTATCAACATATTATCACCCTAAGGAAGAAACCCTATCATCATCATCTAGATATTTAAATCATAGGCACATCTCAAGATCAAACATGCATAATCATGCTACAAGAAACCCCAGGCCGAAACCCACATCATGCTTCCATTCCTTATTGTTTTCCAAAACCCAAGAAATTCCTAGCATGTTTCTAACATGTATAATGTGACACAAAAATAAAACAACACAAAATACATCAAACCCTATAGGCTGAAACCCTCAATTAACAATCTACCCAAACTCATAAGCATGAACATATGAACCCGATCAAAATACAAGATCACATAAAATCATATGCCTAGGTCAAATCTTCCATGCATCCAACAACACAACCTTTCAACCCAAATCAAAAGATAATCAAAATCAATATACCACCATTCATATAACCCAAGAAAACATAAAAAAACAAAATGGCTAAGGATTCATTACCTCTCTTGATTTGTAAAATCAAGAACACAAAATATTCACCACTTCAACCAACCTCTAGGGATTCGAAACCCACAAAAATAAAATAAAAAAAAGAACAACAATATCATCAATATGAGTACTAGATATTAAAATAAAAAGATGAGGATATAGAGGAGAGGATTTAATTCACTAAACATCAAGACACTCACCTATGACTTCAAGGTTCTCCTCTTCTCTTCTCCTTCTTCTCTCCTCTCTCTCTCTCTCTCTAGTTCTCGTGCCACTTCTCTCTCTCTCTCTTGAATTCAGCAGCCACCAAGCAAATGGCCCTCTTCTTTTCTCTCTTCCCTTTTTATCTAACTTAAAGAAAATAGCCTAGCCTAGTGGGAAATGGGCAAGTTTCCCCTTTTTAATTATTTTAATTTTAATTTTTTATTTTTATTTGATTTTTTCTCTTTATGGTAGGAAAATAAAGATGACAACTCTTTTCCTATTTTAACTATAATTATCCAATCTATTTTTTTTTATTGAAAAAAAAAATGGGAACAAAAATCTTTCCCTTTTCCCACCCATTGTCGTCCACTATAGTTTCCCTTTCCTTATTTTTATTTTTCTTCTTCTTTTAATTAACTAAAATAATTATAATAAAAGAAAATAAAAGTGTGTAGAAAATTCTACTGCATGTGTACCATGCAACCATGTACATGCCCACACTTAATCACTAAGGTGCATCACTACCTACCATACACCTTGGTGCATTCAGCTAAAACTCATTTTATTCACAAATTAAATTAATAAATAAACAATTAACAATTAACAATTAAATTCACACAATTTCTACCAAACAATTCTAACAAATAAAAAATAATTCATAACACTTAACAATTAAATAAAACAAAGCACAAAAATTAATAAAATAAAAAAAATTGGTGCGCTACACCTTTACTAAGATGTTTATCCACATCAGTAATCTGAATCTAGATTACTTGCATCTCATATGCTTAGCAAACCGTACTAGTAACCATTCATTAAAGATTCCTTACTTTAATATGTTACCGACTATTTTATTCATTATATATGATCTTAATTCTCTCGTACTAATACAAGATCATATTCTCATGAATGAATAGAGAATTTTCTCTATATTATTATATAATTAATTCAAACAATAATTATAACATTCAAATATAATAAAATTTTACTTTTATTTAAAACCAATAAAATGTCTTTACATGCTTTTAGGGCATTAATCCTAACAACACCCCTCTCTTGTTAATCAATCCTTGGATACGATTGCAAACTACCAGTGTCGTTTTCAGTACGGCAATCACTACTACAAAAAATGGCAATTGTGTCAGTCAAACGCGTCAGTCAACGCAGTTAACTGACGCTGTTGACCAAGAATTAGCATTTGTGGCAGTTGGACACTGCCACAAATGAGGGCCCAATTGCGTCATAACGTACACTGACGCTGTTTAATGGGACCGTTTGTGTCAGTGGGGCACTGACGCAAACGGGCCGTTAACGACGTCAGTGGCCCACTGACGGTAACGGAGCATTTGTGTCAGTGGGGCACTGACGCAAACGACAAAGTAAAACACACATTTTACTTTGCTGTTTGCGTCAGTTCCCCATTGACGCAAACGCCCGTTACCGTCAGTGGGCCACTGACGCAACTGGGTCTCCTATAATAAAACCCTCATCGTCCCAGCCGAGCCCCATTTCACTCAAACCATAATTTCAGACCGTTTTCCTCCCAAACCAGCGGCGCCCAACCGAGGTTCTCCCCATTTAGGTACGTTTTCAGCCATTTTTTGTTCAATTTTAATGTTAAAATAATGATTTATATATGTTTATGAAACTTATATATAGTTTTTTTGGATTTTTTTTTGTATAGATTTTGTTTCTTGAAGATATAATTTGAAAACCCACAATCTTTATTGGATTTTTGGGGTTTTCTACATCAAGAACCCACATTGCACAATTACCACAAGTAAGTGTAATTTTATTAATTTTTATGATTTAAATATAATTTTTGTGAATTTTTTTTTTTATAAATTGACTATATTTCGGATTTTTAATTTTTAGATAGTTTTATTAACTTTTTTTTTTAAATTTAATTAAATTTCGAATTTACTATGTAAATGAGTATATATATAGATTAATGTATATATTTTGTATAAGTTTCATTTTATTAAATTTTTAGTTTGATTATTATTAGTAAATTTTTGTTTATATTTTGTTAACTTTTTAAAATTATTTTTAAATTTTGGGTTTAATTGGTTAAATAGGTATAGATTAAAATTGTTTGTTTTTTTAAGTTATATTTTATTATTGATTTAGTTAGGATATTTATAGTCGATTTTTATTTATGTGAGTTGTTAACTTTAAAAAAAAAATTATTTCGGGTTTAAGTAAACAAATGTGTACATATAACAAATTATTTGTTTTCTTTAAGCATTTTATTGTTTATTTAGTTACAAAATAGCTTTATGATATTTTTCTTTATATTTTGTTAACTTTTTTATTATTTTTTTGTATATTGTTATATTTGAGTAGGTATTTTGTTGACAACTTTGTTGGTGAGATCAAGCTTTGGAGGATTTTATATTAGAGGTAATATTTTAAACCTTAATGTATAATTAATATATTGAACTTAGTAGCATGTACGAATTATAAAATAGTGGAGATAGGATCTGAGACTGTGTGTTGCGGTGATATAAGGCTATAATTGTGCATGTTTGATTGATTACTTGATTTGTTGTATTTATGTGATGAATATATGTTTATTTAAATTTTGGGAAATATGATAGAAATAGGGGAAATGCTGTCCAATTTTTTTTTAAGATTTAGTAATTTGGGAATTATGCATGTTTGATTGATTAATTGGTTTGTTGTGTTTATGTGATGAAATATGTTTATTTAAATTTTGGGAAATATGATAGAAATAGGGGAAATGCTGGTCAATTATTTTTAGGATTTAGTAATTTGAGAATTATGCATGTTTGATTGATTAGTTGAATATTTTTGTGTATACCATGTGCTGTATAAATGCACATTTTAAATTTGGGAAATGTGATAGAAATAGGGGAAATGCTGCCCAATTTTTTTTGGACATATTGTTTCCTTTATTTACTTTTCAATTAAGTAATCCACGAGCTTAATTGTTAATGTTTGTTGCTTTGTTTGTTTGTTTTTTTTGTTGTGTGAAGTTTGACAATGGATAGAGATTGGATGTCAGCGGATAGGTTATCTATGAAATATAGGAATGGAGTTGAGTTTTTCTTGGATTTTTGTGCAAGAAATACTCAATCTCCTAATTGTATTCCTTGTCCATGTGTTAAGTGTGGTAACGTTGTGAGGATGCCAATTTTTAAAATAAAAGACCACTTATTTAGGAATGGAATAGACAAAAGTTATAAAGTATGGTTTTTGCACGGTGAAAGAATGAAAGGAGCTGATGAGGGACCATCTAAGAATAATAAGTATATTGATGTTGATTACGAAGTTGATGATGTTGTAGAGATGATTGATGATGCACAATATGAATCACATGTGGAGCCACTTGCTCCTTTCATATGCTCACCGACCACCCTCACAGCTACCACTTGGCATCCTCACAGACCACCCTCACAGCTACCACTTGCTCCTCCACCACCGACGCAGGCACCATGTGCTCCCCCACCACCACAGTCAAATTTTCCTGAGGAGGTAATAGTTTCTTATTAATTCATTATTACATATATTTGATATAGTAAAAATAAACTAGTTTATCGAAAAGTCTAACAGATTAATTGGAATGTAACAGATTAATTGTAAGTTGTGTCTTGGTTCGACACAAAATATAGTTGCAGAGGGGAAACTTGTAAGTACCTGTTGCACAATAATACATAGCGTTCAACTGCCTCCTGGAAATTATCGTGTCAGAGTTGAGGTAGCCATTCAAGAGAACGCTAGTTTACCATATCCGCTTACAATGGAAGGTTATACATTGGTTGGACAAGCAGTCGGGTATGATGTTGGATGGCCACAACATTGGGTTCTTACTAATCAACAAACGAAAAAGCCACTTGCACCCTCTACTCAACAACCAAGATAATCAAAGAAAAGAATAGAGGCAGTGACACAGGAGCCTACAGAAGTGCCTATCACAAAAATATTGAGGTGTTTGGTGAAGTTTATTGATAAATGGCAAGCTGACCGCGTGGTAGAGATTCCAATTGTTGAAAGGGTATTTGGATTCGAAACTATCGCTCTATTAGGGAAAGATGATATCCTCCACTTGTGCAACTATGAGATGATTGGACAGACTGAGATAGCATTATATATGAGGTGCAATGGTGTTTATAATCTTAGTTTATTTAGTTTAACTTGAAATTTAATAGTTTATTAACTTTTTTAATTATATGTAGCTTCCTCGATGATTTGGTGCAAACGAAGGGATTGAACCACATGTACACTTTCATGCATCCCACTTTAGTGTCCACTAATGCAAGAACCAATGAAATACGTGCTAAAAATCTCTTTGATCGGTTTCTACAGATGGAGCTAGAGACACAGTTTCTAATTTTTCCTTGGAACAACAAGTAAGTCAACTTAATTTTATATTCATATATTTTGTTTATTGATAAATATCTTACACAAGTTTTTTTATTGCAGCTTTCATTGGATGTTAGTATTAATTCAGCCCCACAGTCATTCGGTAGCTTTTTTGGATCATGTAAACTCACATTTCCGTCCGGAAATCAAGGCGATAATTATCAAGTAAGTTTTTCATTTTACTTAATTAATTTATGATTTTATTTCAAACTCATATATGGGTAAATATTAATATTGTGTGCAGGGCATTGGATCAATATGATACACACCGAAGACTAAAAGAGTCAATCAATCTAAAAGTTTGTATTCCTAAGGTAAGTAAATTATATTACTTATCATATTCAACTTTTTGACATATTTCTATTATAATAACTTACTAAATATAATACTTAACTTTGGATAACTATGTTGTAATAGTGTCGAAACCAGACTGGGCCAACCGAGTGTGGCTTTTACATTATGAAATTTGCTAGAGACTTGATTTCACAGCCTAGACCGAAGGCCTACTTGAAAAATGAGGTATTGTTTTGCTTTTTAATTTTCATTTAAACTATCGTTCATGATTTTATTTGGATGATTATTTCTAACTTATTATTTTAAATATTTTCTAATTATTTTACGAATACGAGTCCATATTCGGCTGACGAAATCAACGAGATACAAGATGAGTGGACTGAATCAATTATGGCGTATCTCAATTAGCAAATGAGCAAGTGGGTGAGGAAATTTTAGTTTAAGTAGGTTTGACACTTAGAAATTTAGAACACAAGAGTACATATATTAACTTTGATATTTGAATTACTTTTATAGTTTTGATCACAAATGTTAACTGTAGATAAATGTTTATAAAAACTTATACTGTTGTTTTTCTGTTCATACTGCTGTTTTTCTGTTTCTGCTGCTATTTTTTCTGTTTTTGCTACTGATTATTTTTATCAAAACAGGCTAGGGAAATTCGCATAAACATTTGCAACTTCCCTGTTTAATACTTTGTGTGACAGTGCCCAACTGACGCAAAAAATACTCGTTTTTAACATTTGTGGCAGTGGGGCACTGACGCAAACCAGAGTGTCATTTGCGTCAGTGGGGCACTGTCACAAACTGGCATTTGTGGCAGTACCCCACTGACGCAAATGACACTCTGGTTTGCGTCATGGGCAATTGCGTCACATGGTACACTGACGCAAAAACTCAACTGTGGCAGTGCTAAACTGACGCAAATGGCCTTTTTTGTTGTAGTGAATCCTTCAATCATCGTGATCCTCGTCGAGTTGTACCTTAGGTATAGCACGGATCTCTTTGAGTAACTGTTTCTTAGTGGTCCTAATAATAGGAGGAATCTTTCTATACTACAATTGCAAAACTACAAAATTTAAAACAGGAAAAACAGATAACATTTAAAGTAAGTACTTACGACACGGTGAGGTGAGATTTTCTCATCTTTAGCATGTATGGGGAGGGTCCTTGGAAACATGAACGACCGTCTCTGATACCATTTGTAAAGCGTCCTAATCTATTACTTTATAATAAACAACTCTCAACTCAAATAGTAAAAAAAAATACCACTTTCAAGAAAATCTGGGGGGGGGGGGGTTAATAAAACATGCGTTTGGGCCCAATAGTTGAAAATAAAATAATATTTACTAATGCAATATTAAAAAAAATTTAAGTCCCACTGATGTAATTGAAAATAAAATTCATAACATAAGTTCTTTTAATCTTGGCGCTCATATCGATCGTTTGTTCATTCATAGGAAACCCCACGCCATACATACTCAGACGTCGGAACTCCCCACATCACAACGCATGTCAGAGAGAAACCCCAGTAAGGAAGTACAACATTACAACAATATCAAAGAAAACACAAGAACATGTATCGTAAATAAGGGCAATACATAACATCATCATACTTATATTCCATAATCATAAATGAAATCATAGTCATACATCACATCTATACATTATAACATACTCTTTGTATCATGGCACCTTTGCTGTCCATGTCACATCTTGAGGTAACCATTATAACATAGGATGGTAAAACCTCCTCTAAGAGGTAAACAGGATCTCAGGTCCTTGAATAACCTTGGTGCGTCCGCCCTTTGAGTTACGTTATATCCTTAGTAACTACTTTGTTGCGTTGCATTCAGCACGCTAGCAACCTTTTTCTTTTCATTCATCATACAAGCACATGTAATACAGCTCACATCAAAACATAGAAATTACATGTTCCATAATACTTGTCTTATCATTGCATATCAACACATAGAGCTTACACCTTTCATAACACTTAGCCTATCATGACATATCAAAACATAGCACTTTCACTTCCATAATACTTTATTTCTTGTAACATACAAGTCTTACCATTTCATAGTATAAAACATAGAAAATTCTATCTAACTTCCTTATCTCAGGTCCGAGCAAAGTAAAGTGCGAAAGCGTCACAATGAGCCTATAATCATAATCAAGCGTTCGTCTTATAAAATCACGTAAGAATACTCATGCCCAACATACATACCCCAGATGTGCATGGTTCATGCACACGTGGCCCAAGTTGCACTACAATTGGAAACATACAATAATTTCATATAAAATCATAAAAGAATAATGCTAGTTCTACCTATTAATCATTCATGGTTACAAAGTAAAAATCATGTGTTTGAATAATAGGCGTATATTTGAACGTAAAAGTACATTTACATGTAACATGCATACGTGTGAGCATTCATAAAATTCAACGTTTAAAGTTGACAATCTCTACATGTTTATTTCTTGCCTTTTCTAAAAAAATTCAGCAAGCAAAATTATTTACCATTTAATTTTTCTTTAACCACACATTTGTCATACAAAACTTTATTATAAAATATTTAATTTTATAAAATAATTCATTTAGCCTTTTAATTTCTCATGAAATAATAATTTCATCTATTATTTAAATAGCATTTTAAAGATTGTGACAAAATTTGTAGTTACTTATAATGACTAAATAATTTTCTTGTTTTCTTTTAGAAAAATAAATTACTTAACTAAAAAACTGCATATTTACAAGTGTGAAAATACATAGATAAAGAGTGAAAAAATTACATTTTCATATATAAAATCTAAGACTTAATTTATTGGAGTGTATGACTAACTCATCTTAATTTAAAATATATTTTTTCTCTTAATAAACTAAAATTTCAGCAGCTAATTATTTGTTTTAAAATCACAAAATGAATTTAAACCATATTCTTTTCACAATTTAAATAAAAAAAACTGCATATAAATATAAGTGAGAGAATACATATTTAAATTTTGAAAATATCACATTTATCATATACATAGCTTAAAATTTAATTTATTTGATACACTTGTTTTACTTATCTCATTTAAAAGACACTTTCTTCCTATTAACCAAAAATTTCCAGCAACTATTTTATTTAATTAAAATCAAACATTTGAATCTTCCACCATATTTTCTTTCATAAAATAACAAAAAAAAAAAAACTGCATGTATTTAGTTTGATAAAAACCTCATTAGCATGTGAAATAAAATATCTTTTTTTGTTTATATAAAACCAAACACCACTTTGAGGCCTCACTTGTGCATTTCAAAAACATTTATTTACCATTACCATCACAAAATAAAAATAAAAAAAACAGCAAGCATAAAATCACCTAATCATGTTTAATCAATGCTTATAAAATATTTTCAACAATTTAACAATTAACATTTTATACTTGTACACCACACTATTACAATTAGCATGCAATTTAATCAACACAAAATCAAACACCAATTATGACCCTAGGCCGAAACCTTCATGATCAAACATCTCATATCTCTTTTGCATTTTACAAGATTATTTAAGAGACAACATTTCATAAAATAGGTCAACCAAAAGTTGAGCCTTAGCATGTGTCTATTAACATTCTTGCATTCTTTTTACATAAATCATTAGATTTAAATAATCATGAAAACATAACCATAAGATCTCATACATCATGCAAGCCCAAAATTCTATTCATGCTTGCCTAAATACATCACACGCCTATAGACACATACATATATATGTTAATACATGCATTCTTTCATTAAAAAAAATGAACCAGACACACAACCCTAGCATGTTGCTATGAACTTGAACATGATACGAAGATATGGTAAACACAACCACCAACTAATATAAGCAACAATAACCAAAACATCAATAAATCAATCATCATATACTAGAATCAATGTCACAACAATGACAAAAAGGCTAGATTCACTACCTCATTTGATAGAAATCAAAACCTACAACGTTGATCAACCTTTTGGGCTCCTATGACTTTTGAACCCCAACAAAAACAATAGATAAGAGAAGAATCAATACTTAGTTTTGAGAAGAAGAAGAACTACTCTTAGAGAGTCAAAACCAAAATGAAAAAAAAAAAAAGAGTTAGGTACTATTATTATTATATTTTAAAAAAAGGTAGAATAAAAATATATAGATATTTAGAAGAAAAAAAACTAAAAATAGAGTTAATAGTAAGTAATTTATTATTATTATTATTATATATAGATAAACATTTAGACTCTAAAATAAAATAAAGTTTATTATTATTATATTTTTAAAAAATAGAATAAAAATATATAATTTTAGAAAAAGTTGAATAAAAAAATGAGAAAAAAAAAAGAAAATAGATAGAGTGATTTAAAGAAAATTTAGAGTGCCACGTCATCTTCAATTTATAGAATAATATATAGATATTAATGAATAAATATATATTAATAATAATATAATTATTAGAAAAAATTGTTATTAACAAATATCTTATTTATAATTAAAAAAAAAGTGCAATAAACTAATATAAAAAATGAGAAAATAGATATTATACTTTAGAAAAATTTTAGAGTGCTACATCATACAAACTAAATATTATTATATAAAACTTTATAGTTATACAGTTAAAAAAACACATAAAGAAAAATAGATATTATAGTTAAATAATATAGATACTTATATACAATGAGAAAAATCAAAATATACTGAATTGCATAGATGTTATGTTTATTGTAGTTTAGTTAAATATGATAGATATTTTTATATATATATATATAATTATTAATATATTTTTATAAATAAATATCTTATTCAATAATTAAATGTCTTGTAGTTTAGTTAAATAATGTAGATATTAATTAAATATTTATATTTTGGATATATGCTTCTTTAAATAAATTAGATTAATGGAAATAAATATTTACTTAGTTATAAAACACAATAAGAAAATTAGATATTATTGTTAAATAGGTTATACGGTTATTAATTCAATATATGAATTAATTAAATGTCAATTTATATATGATGATTTATTATTATAATTATTAGAAAATTAGTTATCTTATTTAAATATAAATTAAAATATTTTGAATTTGAAATATCAAAATTAATAAATATATAATAAATTTTTTTTGAAGATAAATGCTATGATTGATTTATTATTATAACATTAATTTTTAATAAATACATTATTTATAAGTAAATCAAGATATTTTAAATTTTGTTTTTGAAATATCAAAACAATTAAAAGATAAGAGTGAATATAAAATCGCCTAGTAGTCAATCTTTATATGATTGAATTTTTATTATAATTATTAATTATACGGTTATTAATAATTAAAACACAATAAGAAAAATATATCATAATTAAATAGATTATACGGTTATTAATAAATATTTTATTTAAATTTAAATCAACATTTAAATTAAAATAAAAAATGAGAGAAAATAACATTTCAGTGAACTATAAAAAAAATCAAATAAATTCAAACGTTAATAAAAAAATCAATTATATAAAAATTGTCTCAAACGTGTTTATTATATTCATGAACGTGTCTTATTCTATCAAAAGACTTATCCATTTCAAATGTATTAATATCAGCCACAATGTTCTCCACATTCTCTAGCTCAAGTTCTCTACAAAAAGAGTGAGAAAGTACAGAATTGTAACGCCCTAATTTCTCACAATATTATCGAGAACACAGCGTTGAATCATAAACATAAATATTTCTCCTTTATTTAATAAAATCATAATAAGCAAAGGGATCTCGTGTCTTTACAAAAATAAAATAAGGTTTGTAGCAAAATAAAATGAGCAACATTAAGATATAAAAATAAAACTTAAAAGAAAATGCGTTAATAAAATAGGTCCGCTAGATCACTCTTCGGCAATATAGTCCCCACGAATACATCACTAAGCTCTTAGGCCCCACTCGCCACCCGCCTTTCTATCCGTAATTGTCTGCACAACAATATAATAAGGAGTGAGCTTCTAAGCCCAATAAGGAAAATACAAACAAAAGTCATGTAACAAGTAATCATAACAGACATATCATAAATCATACAAAAGTTCATTATACCCTAAAACATAAACATACTCTAGATCTTAACCATAGGTCATAAGAGGTCATAATCATAATAACAAGACATGTATAAGAAAAAAAGATAAGTGCTTATACAGGGATGGCAATTAAGCCCCAGACATATGTCTGTCATACAATTTTGGCAACCAAGCCTACCAGACATCAACTTAGGCCCGTCATACATTTTTGAATACCTTAGGGCCAACCACACTTATCCTCTTTTTGTACCTGAAATGTTAGGGTCATACATATCACAAACTAGGTCATAAACTACACTACCTAATTTTCCTTACCTTGAGTGTGGAAAAAGAGAATAAAAGAGATTGTTTGCTATAGAGAATCACCAGAAACCTCTATATATGACATAAAAAAATTTATATTAGAGACTTATAATAAACTAAACTTCCAATAATATTAAACCTTATAAAGTCGTACCTTCACCCTAGAACCAAAAGATCGAAATCTCGAGCCTTCACAATATTGCCTATCTCCAACAATGATATTAAGAGATTTAATACTTGAGGTATTTTCGGCTATACAGTGTTTTGAAAAGCTTGGTATTTCAGCTATATAGGGTCTATAATGGCTAGAGTGTTTGAGGCTATTTAAGAAAATAGAAGAAGAAAGAAATCCCAAGCACTATAAAGGCTATAGTGATTTCGACTATGGTGTATTTATAGGGAACAAATATGAGAGCTTTTGGGAGAGTGATTTTTTGAAAACAAGAGCTTTTGAAAGCTTTGTTTTGAGTGTGAAAAATGAATGGTGAAAGGCTCTATTTATAGGCTCCAACCCCAACTCATTTCCTTAAACTTCTCCACTACCATTCAACTAGCTTTTAAAATTCAACCTTCCCTCCACTATGTAGCTTCGGCCAGCCCTTATTTTACTAATTCAATGTGGCTACAACATCTCTCAATATGACACATACATCAACAAGTAACCAAAGTAGTCAAACGTCTTCACTTGTTTCTCTAAGATCATTCCCACGACTGCACATATACCATTTCAAATTCAAAACTCTTCAAATGGCTTCAACTATCACCAACATAGTTACTTAGTTCAAGCTTAGTGTGACACCTATGTAAATTCAAAATTAAGTCAAAATCCTAGCCTAAATATGCTCCACACGCCTATAACTAAGCTAGGTCTTCAATTTAGCTCTAATACTTAATTCAATTAATTTACAAAAATTCCACCTTATAAAACTATAGGGAATTTCAGCTATGGCTCACTACAAAAAAAAAAAGGCTTTAACTTCGGTTTTTACACATAAGGATATTGGAAAATACATAAAAAGCGAAGTCAAAGCTTTTAAAAGACTTTTAACTTCACTTTTTGGTTTGGTGCTCATAACAATTAAGCTATTACTTGGGTTATTTACGTAAAATGAAGTGAAAGGATAATAGGCGGAGGGGCATTTTTGTGAAAAATATTACGGAACCCTTTAACTTTCGTTTTTATCAAAATACTGAAGTTAAAGGTGCTTATATCCGAACCCCCTTCGACTTTTCCCTCATTTCTGAAACGCTGAAATCCCAATCCGGGAGAAAAATCTTCATTTCCACTATGAGAAAAATGAGGGTTTCACCATTTACCACCGTTTTCCTCATTATCTTCCAATTTCATCCATCAATCTTGCTAGAAAAATCAAATATATCATAGAAACTTGGTTATTTTCAGTTTTGAGTGAAAAAATGGTGTTTGACAATGGGTACATGTGGTGGTCGGAAATACCCATTGTTTTGGGTTTTTCAACGGATTTTAGCTTCTATACAAAGTTTTGAGCTTTGTACTAAGTATGGATAATTAAATAGATGTTTCCATGATTATATATATATATATATTATTTCAATTTTTTTTATATTTTTTTTTGATAATGTATATGTGTTTATGGCTGATAATATTATTTTAGAGTTGCATTTGATTATTTAAGAATGTATGAATCTTAAAAAATGTGTTTGTGATGATTTTTTTATTAATCCAAATTTAATATTAATGTATTACTAAATTTCTAATTTATTTGATTTTTTTTATTTTATAATGTGTTTTTATTTAGAATAATTATTTAGAAAACTATTGAAGTTAATATTTTGTTGTTGTTAAAAAAAGTTAATATGTTGTTATAATAAAAAAAAGATTAAGTTAATATCTAGTTAAAAAAATATTTTGTAAAATATAAATTTAATGTTTAACGTTTAGATATGTTTTTGTTGCAAAAAAAATTGAAGTTAATACTTAGTTAAAATAAAATTTTATTTTTATAATAATGTTTGGTACTAGTTATTATAAACTCAATAATTATAATATTTAATTTTGTTTAAATTATTTTTAAGACAGTTATTGTTTTGGAGGTAATTTGGTTTTTCATAGGTGGTTACTAGCTTGAAGATTAATTTTAAGGTGAGTGGGAATTTTATTTTTATTTATTACTGTTGCACATATTTATAGAATTATAGTTAAACCATATTGAATTTAGTGGAAATTAGGTTTCAAAATTAGTGGAGTAGGTTTTGGGAAATTTGTGTGTTGCGGTGGTATAAGGATGAAATTATGCATGTTAATTATTGTGTTTGTTTGTGTTGAACTAATATGCACTTATGAAATTGGAATATGTTATAGAAACAGAGGAAACTCTGCCCAAATTTTTTTTTTTAGGATTTATTAATTTATAAGGACAAAATTATGCTTGTTGATTATTGCGTTTGTTTGTATTTAATTAATAGGTACTTATGAAATTGGGATATGTTATATAAATAGAGGAAACTCTACCCAATTTTTATAGGATTTATTAATTGAACATGTTTTTTAATATGTGATATTTGTTTTTTAAAACTTAATAGGAATTGTTTTTATTATTATTATTACGGATAAATCGTGGATGCATGAGAGGAGAGAAACACCACAATTTCAAGATGGATTCAACAAATTTTTAGAGTTTTGCTTAAAGAATTGTAGTGATCCTGAAAGAATTCATTGCCCATGTGTAGATTATGGTAATGGATCAAAAGAGAATATTACCATGATAAAAGATCATGTATTTTGTCGGGGATTCAATAGAAGTTATACTACATGGTATTTGCGTGGAGAATTATCAAATAATGACCCATATCTGTTAGGGAGGCGGGGGGTAGATGATTTTGATTCTAATGATTTTGATGATCCTCCTATGGAATTGCTTGATGAAGCTCAAGAGGAGTTTGTTGTTGATCCTGAAAAATTTGATAATTTGGTTAGAGATGGAGATAAATCGTTGTTCAATGGTTGCAACAAATTAAGATTACCTACAATGGTAAAATGTTACAACATAAAAGCAGATAATGGAGTGAGCGAAAAATGTTTTAGTCAATTTCTAGCTGCTTTTAAGGAGGTTTTGCCTTTAGATAATTGTTTCCCGGAGCCTACATATGAAGTGAGGAAAACTTTAAATTTGATAGGGTTGAAGTATGAAAAGATCTATGCATGTCCGAACGATTGTGTTTTATATCGTAAAGAGTGTGCAGACATGGACACTTGCCCTAAATGTGGTTTACCATGGTACAAACCTAACAAGAGTAAGGGTATTAGGAAACTTATTCCTCAAAAAGTGATGTGGTACTTGCCTTTGATTTCA
Organism: Humulus lupulus; assembly: GCF_963169125.1. NCBI lineage: Eukaryota > Viridiplantae > Streptophyta > Magnoliopsida > Rosales > Cannabaceae > Humulus > Humulus lupulus. The sequence goes on from NC_084796.1 coordinate 224,533,252, forward strand.
CGGCTTAAGTGGTTATATCGAAGTGCAGAGCACTCTGAAAACTTAATATGGCACGAGACTAGGCGAGTGAAATACGACAAACTTCGACATCTTGCTGATTCACAAGCCTGGAAAAAAAGTAAATCCCTTGAATCCAAAATTTAAAACTGAACCAAGACATCTTCGTCTAGGTTTATCCGCCAATGGAGTAAACCCACATAGATCTCTAAGTAGTCGACATAGTTTGTGGCCCATCTTCCTTGTTATGTACAATCTTCCTCCGTGTTTAGTCATGAAAAGGAAGTTTATGATGCTTTTCATTAATGATTTCAGGCCCAAAATAACTAGGACACGATATTAATGTTTATTTGGCACCATTAATTGATGATTTGAAAGAGTTGTATGAAAATGGTGTTAAGGCATATTGTAATGTCCCAAATTCCCTAATGTGGCTTAGTGCTTGGATTAGGGGGCCAGGAGGACCATAATTGATTTATTATATGATTTTGTGATTATATGCATGATTATGTGAGTTATATTATTATATGATGGAATTTGCATGCATGTGGGCCCACCTCTTATTAGAAGGGCATTTTTGTAATCTTGGCCCGTTGAGGGCATATTTGTATATTTATGTGCATGTATGTGATATATGGGTGAGATCACATTATTATGATCCTAGGATGCAAGTTATGAGCTATTCGGCATGAGATGATCCTAGGATGCAAGTAAGCGGTTTGGTCATAACAGGGTTAATTACCGGGCTCGGTGTGAGCCTAGGGGTAATTTGATGCTTAGTACATTACCGGGAATGAGCGAGAAATGGAATATGATTTGATAATTATTTGAGGATATTGGGAGTATCAGGATTTGGAGGACGTTAATTATGATTAACGGGATAGGTGGAAAATGACAATTTTTCCCTTGGGTTGCTTTGAAGGTTTTAGATGGCCCTAGGGGCAATTTGGTCAATTAGGCTATTAGATAGGCTTGACCAAGGGGAGAAGGCTATAGAATTATACAGGCAGGAAAACAGAGTTTCTTCTTTCTCTCTCCCTTGATCATTTACTTTCTCTTCTACTCGGTTGGGATTTTGAGACAAAGTAGAGAATTCAAGCTTTAGGATTAAGACTTGGAGTCTAGGTTGGAGTTTCAGCAAGTAAGGGATTCAATATTTAGCTGAGGTGAGTTTTCAATCTTGTTTGTGACTGGTTTTACTCTGTTTCTTTAAGTTTATTTTTATGCTTTAGAGTTTGATCTTAGACTTTGGGTGTTTGATGGTGTTTCTAAGCTTGGATTTTGCTGTTAGATTGGTGATAATGTTGTATTAATGTTTGGTTATGATATTGGGATTTATTTGATGAGTTTTAGCTGAGTTTGGATTGAGGAAAATGCAGGGGAGCTGGGTTCGCGGGGTCAAGTTGCGACCGAGTTCATGGGGGCCGTGACTTGAGTGAACCCCAGAGCCTTCATTGGGCTCCGTCTGGCAGGCGCGCCGCGACCCTCAAGGGAAAGTCGTGGCCCGCCCCTGGCACCCAGACAGGGGGCCTATCTATCTGGGAGGTGCGTCGCAACCCTTGGGGGCAGGTCGCAGTCCACCTGTCTCTTTTGGGCTAGGCATGGTTTTAGTTAGTTTTGAGCACGGGTTTTCAAATCTTAAGGCTTAGGATCAAATCTACTAACCGATTTAGTAGATTCAAGGTCGCGGGGGCTGGGTTTTAGTCCCTCAACCTTTTATTACTCATGGACAGAATCGTTCTCAAAGGTCGTTCTTTATTTGTTTCATGCTCGAACCTGAGGTAAGAGAACTGCACCCCTTATGTGACATGGGGCTTGGCCCGAACGCTTAACACAGTTTTAATTGGGCGTTGGCCCTTGTAAATGCACATAGTTATGATTGTGCCTAATATTATTTTTGAAGCATGTTGAGTTCTCTATATTTATTAATATCTGTTACATTATGAATGATAGGTTGCATTGTTTACTTGTGATGGCACTGACTTATTAGTCAGAAACGGCAATGGTGTTTAGTACTGGTCATGAGGCTCTGACTTATCAGTCATGATCAGCAATGGAACTGAGCCCTGGTCGTATGAAATTGACTTATGAGTCAGGTTCAACAATGGCGTACTGAATGTTGGTCAATATGATTAGATCTAATCAACATGAGCATTAAATGGTTGACCGACCTATTGGTCGAAGAAAACTAAAGCGATTGGCTAGTCTATGACTAGTTACTCAGAGCCAGGGCTTAAAGGCTCAGGTGACTTGATAGTCACATGGCTTAGGGCGTAGGACCCCAAAAAGACTTATTAGTCATCTATTCAGAGCGCAGGACCCAGAATGATTTCATGATCATTTATTTATATTGTATACATGTAGTAATAAGTTTTCTTGCTGAGCCTTGACTCATGGGTGCTATGTGGTGCACGTAAAGGGAAAGAGAAGCTTACCCCCAGCCTTGAGTAGAGAGCTTAGGTGGAGATGTGTACATATGCGACCGCTTGACCACCACGACCAAGGTGTTTCTTAGGGGAACTAGGGTGTAACCCTATTTTTGCCTCTTAGGTCAGCGGATTGTGACTTTTGAATTGTAACGACCATTTTGGATTGTAAACAACTTTGTAAACACTTTTATGGGATCCCATGTACAATTTAACGTTTTGATTAAAATATATCCATTCCTTTATATCGAAATTTTAACCCTGGCCAATTAATAACACTTAGATGCACGTTTATGGCCTAATGACTCGTTTAGCGAGTTAAGCACTACTTAAAGTACACATTGTGGCGGTCTTGGCTAACTAGGGCGTTACAACTTGGTATCTAAACGTGCCAAGGTTTAGGGTTCCTGTAGACTGGCTGGGCATGTACACTTGCCATTGAAGACTAGCTCGACTCATGGTTTGGTAATTATTTATGTGGTTATGTGTTTAACTACTGAAATAGAATATAAATGTTTTACCTGCATGAATAAGATACACTAATAGGGCTGGCCCTTGACTGCTGCATGATAAGCAAGAACGTGCTTATTAGCACTGATATTGCTAGAACATGCTTATTAGCATCGTTAATTGTTAATTGCTAAGTGCTAAATGCTAAATGTTATGTTTATGAATCGATATGCTTATTAGCATGACTGTGGAACATGGATGAGTATCTACGTGATCTTGGACCATGAGGCGGCAAGAGGTTTAGTTATCACTACCTAACTAGCCGCATTGATTATTGCAGCAAGGTATAGGTTGAAAGTATGCTTCCAATGTAGATAGAATCATCAGCTGGCCAAGATGATCAGGGCCAGAATGATAGACAGGGTTAGGATAATGACCAGGGTCAGACCCCTCAACCAGCTCCTAATAACAGGCAACAACTGCTTGTTGATTTGCAAGCTAGAGTTATGAGGCAGGAAGAAGAAATTCGCCTCCTGAGACAACAACAGGTTCCTGTAGGGAACATTTTGCCAGAGGCACCACCTGTAACGGTGCCAACAGTTGAGTAGTTGCCAAAGGATGGAAGTAAATAGGAACCTTTTTATGAAAGGTTCAGGAAACAGCATCCTCCAGTTTTTGAGGGTAGTGCAGATCCAGCTAAGGCAGAGCAGTGGATGAGCATGGTTACCACCATCCTTTACTTTATGGGGGTATCTAGTAATGAGAGGGTGGCTTGTGCCACATTTATGTTTATGGAGGATGCACGGATTTGGTGGGAAGTGATATCCCAGACCAGAAATGTTAATGCCTTGAGTTGGGAAGAGTTTCAGATTTTGTTTAATGAAATGTACTATTATGATGCCATCAGGGCTGCAAAAGCTGAAGAGTTTAGCAAGTTGTTTCAGGGAAGTTTGTCAGTGACTGAGTATGCTCTAACGTATGAAGACTGACTAAGTTTGTAGGAGAACTGGTGCCCACTAATGGGACCACAAGGGAGAGGTTTCTCCAGGGGCTACAACCTAGGATAACCCATGATGTTTGTATTACCACTGTGTCAGGAGTGACTACTTATGCACAGGTGGTTGAGAAGGCACTCACAGCTGAGAGCGCAGAGAACAAGATCTGGCGGGACAATGCAGCTAGGAGAGACTTTAGGAGGGTGGGACCTCCATTTATTGGTTCAGGTAGGGGTGGAGGCCCCAGTGATCAGAAAAGGAAGGCTCCTGATGCCTTCCCAGCTCCAGGCACTGACAGGCGGCCATGTGGTATTACAATGGGCCGCCAGGGTGGCAGTGAGGCTTGGAAGAATTTTCCTGAGTGCCCTAGATGCAAGAGGCGCCATCTAGGGGAGTGTCAGGCAAGAGCTTGATTTTTATGCGGAGTAGTGGGACATTTGAAGAAAAATTGCCCGAGAGCAAGGAAGGAAGAGCCAAGAAAGGCAGACAGCTCGGCCCCAGCTTGAGTGTTCACATTGACTCAGGCAGAAGCTGAGGCTTGTCCCTCAATAGTTACAGGTCATCTTTTTAGTGCTGGAATCCCTTATACTGTTTTGATTGATTCTGGTGCTACACATTCTTTTGTTGTTAGTAGAATTATTGATAGACTGTGTAGACCATGTGATTATTATGCTGTGGGGTTCGGGACCTTATTACCCACTGGGAAGCTAGTAGTGTCTATAAGATGGGTCAGATCATTGCCAGTGATAGTGGAGGGCAAAGAGTTATCAGTTTATTTGATAGAGTTGGTTATGACCGACTTTGACATGATTATGGGTATGGACTAGTTAGTGAAGTATGGGGCAACCATAGATTGCAGAAGCAAAATGGTAGCCTTTGAGCCTGAAGGTAAGGATCCTTTTGTGTTTGTTGGCACTGTGCATGGACCCAGTATACTTATGATATCTGTTCTAAGGGCTAGAGATCTATTGCAAGGAGGTTGCATAGGATTCTTAGCGAGTGTGGTTGATACCACTCAGGTCATGCTAGTGAGATCAAAGGAGACCTGACTAGTCTGTGAGTTTCTGGATGTGTTTCTAGAGGATTTACTAGGGTTGCCACCACACAGAGAGATTGAATTTGTGATTGAACTGGCACGAAGAACGGAGCCAATGTCTAGAGCACCTTAAAGAATGGCCCCAATAGAATTAAAAGAAATGAAGGTACAACTGTAGGAGCTGTTAGACTAGGGTTTTATCAGACCTAGTTTCTCACCGTGGGGTGCACCAGTCCTGTTTGTGAAAAAGAAGGATGGTTCTCTAAGGATGTGTATTGATTATGGAACTGAATAGGTTGACAATCAAGAACAAGTATCCTTTGCCAAGAATAGATGATCTGTTTGACCAGTTGCAGGATAAAAGAGTATTCTCAAAGATAAACATTTGATCTGGTTATCATCAGCTGAGGGACAAGGAGGGAGATATACTGAAGACTGCCTTTCACACCAGATATGGGCATTATCAGTTCTTAGTCATGTCTTTTGGGTTGACTAATGCCTCAGCTGCTTTTATGGATTTGATGAACAAAGTGTTCAAGGATTATTTGGACCAGTTTGTGATCGTCTTCATCGATGCTATTCTGGTTTATTCTCAGTCAGAGTCAGAACATGAGCAGCATCTGAGGTTGGTTCTACAGAGACTGAGGGAACACAGATTGTTTGCAAAATTCAAGAAGTGTAAATTCTTGTTATCTCAGTTAACTTTCCTTGGGCACATTGTCAGTAAGGAGGGGATTAAGGTTGACCCAACCAAGATTAAGGCGATCAAAGATTGGCCAAGGCCAAAGAATGCTTCAGAGGGTAGAATTTTTCTTGGGTTGGCGAGTTATTACAGGCGTTTTGTGGAAGGGTTCTCAAAGATTGCCACTTCATTGACTGAACTAACACGCAAGAATTAGAAGTTTGTGTGGTTAGACAAGTGTGAGAACAGCTTCCAGAAACTCAAGCAGAGGTTGGTTATAGCTCTAGTTCTGAGTCTTCCAACAGATCAAGAGAAGTTTGTGATATACTGTGATGCCTCACATCAGGGTTTGTGTTGTGTTCTTATGCAGTCAGGGAAGGTGATTGCTTATGCTTCGCGCCAGTTGAAAGAGTATGAACAGAGGTATCCCACTCATGATTTAGAGTTGGCAACTGTGGTATTTGCATTAAAGGTATGGAGGCATTACCTTTATGGGGAGAAGTGTGAGATTTATACTGACCACAAGAGCCTGAAGTACTTCTTCACACAGAAAGACCTGAATATGAGACCAAGGCATTGGCTAGAGTTAGTGAAAGATTATGATTGTGAAATCTTGTATCACCCAGGAAAGGCCAACGTGGTAGCAGATGCTTTAAGCTGGAAGGGTCCGGGACAGATTTTCAGTGTGAGAGTGATATCCAGAAAGTTAGCAGAGGATATAACCAGAGCTGGTATAGAGTTGCTAGTAGGTTAGTTGGCCAACATCACGCTGCAGTCTACGCTATTGGAGAGAATAAAGGAAGGTCAATTGGGTGATCCACAGCTGATCAAGATCAGAGAGGATGTTTTAGCTGGAGTGTCCAGAGATTATACAGTGTCAGATATGGACTTGTTGAGATACAAAGGCCAGATATATGTTCCGATGGAGACTGTTATGAGGCGAGAGATTCTGGATGAATCTCATAATACTCTTTACTCATTGCATCCAGACACTACGAAGATGTATCAGGATGTGAAATTGCTGTATTGGTGGCCTGGGATGAAGAGGGATGTGGCAGAATATGTTGATAAGTGCTTAACATGTCAACAGGTCAAGGTTGGGCATTAGAGGCCAACAGGGCTATTGCAGCCTCTGGACATCCCAAAGTGGAAATGGGACGACATCACGATGGATTTCGTGGTGGGGTTACCTAGGACTGTGGTTCAACATGATTCCATGTGGGTTATCATGGATCGATACACCAAGTCAGCTCACTTCTTACTAGTGAGAACCACTTATATAGTTAGCCAGTACGCATATCTCTATGTGAGAGTGATTGTGCGCCTTCATGGGGCACCGAGGTCGATCGTGTCAGATCGGGATCCCACATTCACTTCTAAGTTCTGGGGAAGTTTGTAAAGGGCCATGGGTACACAGTTGAAGTTTAGTAATGCTTATCATCCTTAGAAAGATGGACAATCAGAGAGGATGATCCATATATTAGAGGACATGCTGCGAGCATGTGTGCTGGACTTTGGTGGGTCCTGGAGTAAGTATCTACCTTTGATAGAGTTTTCCTACAACAACAGATATCAGTCGACCATTAGGGTGGCTCCTTATGAAATGTTGTATGGTAGGAAATGTAGGTCTCCCATTCATTAGGATGAGACAGGAGAAAGGAGATACTTGGGTCCTGAGGTAGTTCAGATGACCAATGAGACAATTGAGAAGATTAGAGCTCGAATGCTCGCTTCTCAAAGCATACAGAAAAGTTATGCTGACCCCAAACACATGAATGTGGAGTTCCAAGTGGGAGACTATGTCTTCCTTAGAGTCTCCCCATGGAAAGGGGTGAGAAGATTTGGGAAGAAGGGTAAGCTAAGCCCTAGATTTGTAGGTCCATTTGAGATCCTGGAGAGGATTGGCCAGGTGGCCTATAGGTTTGCCTTACCACCGACATTGTCGCCCGTGCATAACGTATTTCATATTTCAGCTCTTCGAAGGTATGTATCAAATGTGACTCATGTGTTGAGTTACGAAGATCTGGAGCTTGAGACAAATCTCTCCTATGAGGAAAAACCAGTCCATATACTAGATAGAAAGGACAAGGTCCTGAGGAATAAAATTATACCTATGATTAAGGTATTATGGAGGAACAGCAAGGTCGAGGAATTGACTTAGGAGCTAGAGTCAAATATGCAGAATCAGTATCCCGAGCTGTTCAAGTAAATTTCGAGGATGAAATTTATGTATGGAGGGGATAGTTGTAATGTCCCAAATTCCCTAATGTGGCTTAGTGCATGGATTAGGGGGCCAGGACGGCCATAATTGATTTAATATGTGATTATGTGATTATATGCATGATTATGTGAGTTATATTATTATATGATGGTATTTGCATGTGTGAATGCTAAAAATTCCACATCGGTGAAAGACCCACGTCTTGTGTTTATGGTCATTTGAAGGTCCAAAGCCACCATGACCAACACCTCGTTGGTCTCTTGGAGCACTACCTAAATGAAAAAGGCATCAAACATGGTCTCGGCACGACCAACGTTTCGGCCCTGCATCATGCCTAACACAGTTGTTTCGCACGAGTGGTCCTGAAAGGAACTCTCCTCACGCTTGACTCAGAGGTCTCGCTCAGGTGCCTAGAAGCCATGATGGCCTCACATAGCAGGACGCACCTCACTTCACCCTGGTGCCCAAATAAACCATACCCATGTCACGCGTGCAACCCATGGCCTCGCGCCACCAGCCGCATCAGGCGTCTCATGCTACCAGCCCCCGTCTCGCCAACCACGTGAGACAACCTCACGCGAGACGCCCTCATGTAGTGCACCCCATCTCACCAGCCTCACGCGAAACACCCTCGCGCCGTGCACCTCGCCTTGCCTGCCTCGCTAGAGGTCCCATGGTCTCGCGCCCAGGTGTTGCGCACCCATGCGCCTCGCCCAGGTGCCGCGCACCCATACGCCACATGAGATGCCACCGTGCCCCAAATCTACGCCTCGCACCATGCATCTTGGGATCGTGTCTCCAATGAGGACTCATGAAGACTTTAACATTTAATGGTTGAAAGAATGGGACGCCTTGGGGGGAGGTAAAATCCTAGATATAACTCAAAGAGATCGTACAGGCACGAAGCATGTACGGGGTACGACCCTTAAGACACCGGATGTCTGATTCTAATACCCATGCCAGACAAGTAGTGGTCGTACGAGTAAGGTACCTGGGGTGGTCCTCACCAGCCAATCTCTGACACTCCTACTAAACAAGTAGTGTAGGCATATTCAAGTACTAAATTGGAGTTGCTCCCATAGGCCCTGACCATGTACTGGAGCCGACACCACAACCTTCTGCTCCATTATGACTTGTGCCACAACCCTGACAATGTACATATGTACAATCTTGTCCCCTGGGACCACAATGTATCAGGAGCCATTAGAGCCCCACTAAAAATGGATCTTCACCTCTCCAGCTACTGGGGAGGGGGGGAATTCTTGTAATATCAGACTATTCTAAGAGCCATAGACGAGTTTTTCTTCTATTGTTCATTTGCAATTTTCCTTCAAATTTCTGCAAGTTCTTTTGTGTTCATTAAGTTCTGATTATTTCTTTGAGTTTTCCATCCATATTCAGTTGACGAGTTTGTGTCGTCAACAGTTTGGCGCCGTCTGTGGGAAGGATAAGTGCCAAGCCATTGTTCTTCCATTGATTCCGGTAGAGAAAGATGCCAAGACGCTCTAAGCGAGTGAGAGAACCATAAGAGGTGGAGGTCCACCTCGACGGAGATCAGCTAAAGGCCTCCATGAAGAACCCTCCGCCACCCAAAAATGGGGATGCACCAAAGGAGCCCACGGTTCCTGGAGATGAAAGGGAGGCTTCATACCCAGATGTCCAGCCTGATGAGAACCATCCGAGATCTGCAGCTGCTCCTGTGAGAGATGCCGGAGAGTTTCCGTCCCCAAGACTACCACGGGTGCCGAACTCCGGCCGGCAAGATCCGGGTCCATCAACGCGCAGGCCGGACAAGAGTCACCGAGTGCATTCTATAAGCTCGAGCTCTAGGTCTCAATTTTACAAAGAAGAGATACGCAAGTTACACCGAAAGAACCAAAGGCTAGAAGCCACCTTAGAAAATATGCAAGAGGTGTTGAACGACCTAGTACAAGGAAAATCAAGCGTGCCCCTTCTTAGACGAAAGGAAAAAGGCCTAGAGGGTAGAGAAATCACGGTCCATGTGGATGATGGGAGGACTCAGCTCTCCACTAGTAATACTGCCCAGACACAGCAGCACGAACATCCTAGGAAGGCAAAGCAGCCCCAGAGGCCAGAGCAGAAGAACAACGCTAACCCTCATAACGAAGCCAAAGTCACCTCTAGGGAGGCACCACCCGACCTATGAGAAAAGATCTATAGAAGGAGGTTAGAAGTAAGGAAAACACCTCATGTGGCCCCTCCAAAGGGAAAAGAAAAGAGAAAGGCCGACCATACTGAGCTGAAGGACTCCTTGAATAAGAGGCGACAAGAGCTAGACACCGAGGTGAGGAGCCTTCAGAGCAAGATCATCACGGCGTCTGGGGGGCACATTACTGATGAAGTGTTCGACTATGAGTCACCCTTCACACGAGAAATCCAGTTGGAATGACTCCCAGATAACTTTAAATAACCTCATATGACCCCTTATGAGGGAAATACAGACCCCAAATACCATCTAGACGTGTTCAATGACCTAATGAAATTGAGAGGAATTAATAGCAGAGCCAGGTGCCACTGCTTTGCTGTCACGTTAAAAGGACCTGCGTACAAATGGTTTAAAAGACTCCGACCAGGGTCTATTAGGTCATGGCAACAATTTTTTGACGAGTTTCTCCAACTACATCATGTCGTACGCGATTATACCCTACCAGGCACTAGCCTCGCTAATGTAAAGCAAGGTGAAGGAGAGAGCTTGAAGAGCTACATCCATGGGTTCAACATGGAAGCGTCTAAAGTGGGAAGCTTGACCAAGGGAGAACTCAAGATGGAAATCACGACCGGAGTGCGCCGAGGCAGTAAGCTTTGGGATAATATGCTCAAAAGGGAGGTCACAGACTTAGATGATTTCTACGAGCGGGCACAAAAGTACATTCGTGTCAAAGACGGCCATGAGAACTTGAAGGCGTCACTTGTCAAGCCCTCAGCCCCTGAAAGTTTGAATGACGCAAAAAAGAAAAGGGTGTACGAAGGCCCAAGAGATGACCACCAGAGGAAGCACAAACACGGAGGTAATCCTAGGAACACATCTCACACTTTCTACACAAACCTAACACATACTAGGGAACATATCTTCATAGCAAACGAGAATCAAGTCACCTTCAGGAGACCCCCGCCAATGAAAAGAGATCGGTCAAAATGAGATCCTAGAAAGTACTGTCAGTATCATAAAGACATTGGGCACACCACTATAGAATGCACTCATTTGAAGATGGAAATCGAAGAGCTTATATGCAGGGGACACTTGGGTAGATACGTCCGCAAAGAAAACCAAAGACCGGAAGAAGGAGTACCCTCACCACAAGCACGAGATGTAGCCCCAGAGGTGCAAGGAGAAGTTGTGACCATCTTCAGAGGGCCAGGGTTCGGAGGCGAATCAAGGACCTCGCGAGACAAGTATGTTAGGGAAGCCAGGCGAAGTCCACCTCCATGCGTCTTAAGTTTGGAACAATGCCCCCCAAAGAGTTTTAAGGTGGAGAACGATTCTATAACATTCAGCGAAGAAGACATGCGGGGTGTGCATTTCCCTCACAATGAACCCTTGGTGTTGATTGTTCAGCTTGCTAACATGAGGGTACACCGGGTCCTGGTGGACAATGGAAGCTCTGTAGACATTCTATATCGCCCGGCCTTAGAGAAGATGGGACTGGGCATCAAGAACCTAAAGCCCTGTAATACCTCCCTATATGGGTTTACAGGAGACTCGATGCAGCCCCTGGGCACAATCAAGTTAGCCATCACCATGGGAGAGCCGCCTAGAAAGACCACTATAATGACGAACTTTGTCGTAGTAAGTTGTTCCTCGGCCTTCAAGGCGGTATTAGGGAGACCTTCACTGAGAGAATTGAAGGCGATAACCTCAGTATACCACTTGGCCATAAAATTCCCAACTCCTAGGGGGTAACGAGCGTGAAAGGGGAACAGAAAGAAGCAAGGGAATGTTATAACATGTCCCTTCGCATAGCCATGAGACCGGCAGAACTTATGGCAATGGTAGTGCATGGGAGCATAAACCTGAGAGAGTTCAACCCCAAAGTTACTGAGGAGATCAAAATCGATGGTTGTGCATACGCGTCTGAGGGGGAACATCGGGTAAAGCTCCACTTTTACTATGATAAATCAAAATGGTTACCATAGTTATCCCCCCAATAGCTATGAATTAGAAGGGTAACTCAGATGCCCTGATATGTAATAAGAACATTGTTGCCACAAATACCTATGTACTCTCCTTATTTTTAATGAATATGTTTCTTATTGGCATGTCACACTCCTCATTTACATGAGCACGTATCTAACTCTTGTGTACCTATCACAAATTGGAATTATTAAAGTGCATGAGAAAAATGATCAAAGTGCCCGACGAGATAAATCTCACCAACCACTTGGGGGCAGAGTACACAACCAAAAAGGATCTGAAAAGAGACCCTTATAAAAAAAAGACCCTTATTAAAAAAAATAAGGAAGAAAACCTTGCAAGGCATCTCTCGAGTTCACAAGGATTAGCTACCCTTATGAACATCAAGAGGGTCAAAGGGTCCTACAGGAAGAGCCTCCTAATAAAGGTTGATACCTCCACGAGAGGAAAGGCGAAGAGCCTCCTAATAAAGATTAATGCCCCTACGAGAGGAAAGGCCTAAGGAAGAGCATCCACCAATAAGCCTAGAGCGGCCACCAAGTCGTGTAGCCAAAAAGGGTCCTAAAAGAGACCCTTGCAAAAATAGTACTATGCATAATGATGAGAAGGATGCTTCTCGCAAGAAATAATAAGCGCGCGCAAAAGTATATAAAAGGATGGCTAGAATCCAAAGGGTCAAAATATCCTTATAGACACAATCAAGGTGCACCAAAGAGAGACCTATCGAACCCGCGTTGGCTCAAAAGGCCCTCGAGCGTAATAAATAAATAGAGAGAGAGAGAGAAAGAAAGAGAGAGACCTATCAAGCCTCTTTTTGCGAGCTCAAAAGGACCTTAAGCATAGAGAAGCAAAAAAAATGATCACATATATATATAAAAAAAAAAAAAAAAGGGACCGATAATGTGGTAGGACTTAGAAAAGTTCCAAAAAAAATGAGGCTCAAATGAGCATACAACCAAATCGAATTAAAAAGTAAAAATTGAAGAAGAAAAATCTCAAGGCCTCCCGCCACGAGCATTCCACTCGGCCACCTTGGTGACGGCATGCTCACCAAAGGAGGAGAAGTCGAATTTGGGATTCTGCCTCCACATTCCATAGAGGGTGCACTCCATGGAACTGTATTCGATCTCAGCCAAATTCGCCTCCAAGAGAGTGAACCTCTCCTGCGACGTTGCAACCTTAGCTTCCGCTCCCCCTAGAGCAGCCTCTAGGCGAGTGACCCTCTCCTGCAGCATCACAGCCTTGGCTTCCACTCTCCTCCTCTTTTTTGATGACGAAGAGGCCTTCGTCAGGGCCTTCTCCAGCTTAAGCTTAGCGTCAGTAAGCTCCCTCTCAAGCTCCTGAACTTTGACCGCTAGACAATCCCTTTCAGCGTTCGATGAAGAAAGGTCCTGCGCCGAGTCGGCAAAGCGTTGAGACACCAGAGAAGCCTGCAAGGAAGCAAAAAGAAAAAAAAATGATAAGTCTACAAACTCGATCCCCAGAGGAACGCCAGACCATCCCTCACATGCCATGGAACCTCATCTCATAGGTAATAAAGGTGCACATGTAGGTGAAGGGGGTGCTACAAAACACAAAGGAATAGGCTCAAAACCTCTAGACACAAGCTTTCAAAATGACAAACTACGGGGTACAAGCAAGGGCATGTGTGGGGATTAGCTCACGAGGAGCTCCGGCCAAGGCAACCCATCCTGAGTAATGCTAATTTAGACCCATTGAACATAAGAAAGAAAGAAAGTATAACTTGAGTAAGTAAAATCGAGCACTGTCACAATCAAAAGAAGGCCAAGGGTTGAAAACACCGTCACAGTCGAAAGGAGGCCAAGGGTCAAAAGAACCGTCACAGTCGAAGAAATGCAAAGGGTCGAAAGTATGTGCCTGAAAAAATAAAGGAAAAAGGTGTGTTAGTCTATAAGCACCTATATGGACATTTGCATAAAAGAAAGGAATTCAAATAATAAAAAGGAAAGACAACCAAAATGAGTTTGTGAGGAATTGAACCCCTTACCTCTTGGAGGAAGTGAAGACACTAATACCACCAAGCTAAGAAAATAAAATGTAAATATAATGCTTGAGATAAAGGTCTATTAATGAGAACCACAAACTCATCTAAGCCATTGGATCCACTGCTTGATCAATGGACAAGAAGAGGGCTTGGCACTTGCCTTGGGATTTGCGGAGCACAATGATAGGCTCACATTCACTCTCAACATCTCATAATAGTCCCAAAGTGTTTTTCTATAATGCCACAATGAAGAAGCAAGCCGATACCTCATGGGCATCCCAAAAGCATCGCACCTTGAAGTCTACCAGAGAGCCTGAAGACCCTCTTGTAGACTGGGGGGCAAGTGTGAATGCTAAAAATTCCACACCGGTGAAAGACCCACGTCTCGTGTTTATGGTCCTTTGAAAGTCCAAAGCCACCATGACCAACACCTCATTGGTCTCTTGGAGCACTGCTTCAATGAAAAAGGCATCAAACATGGTCTCGGCACGACCACCGTTTCGGCCTTGCGTCATGCCTAACAAAGTCGTTTCACACGAGTGGTCCTGTGAGGCACTCGCCTCGCCCTTGACTCAGAGTGTCTCACTCGGGTGCCTAGAAGCCATGTTGGCCTCGCATAGCAGGACACACCTCACTTTGCCCTGGTGCCCAGATAAAGCGTACTCATGTCGCACGTGCATCCCATGGCCTCACCCCACCAGCTGCATGAGGCGCCTCAAGCCACCAGCCCCCATCTCGCCAACCATGTGAGACAGCCTCACGCAAGATGCCCTTGCGTCGTGCACCCCATCTCGCCAACCACGCGAGACAGCCTCACACGAGACGCCCTCGCGCCATGCACCTCGTCTCACCTTCCTCACACGAGACACCCTCGCATCGTGCACCTTGCCTCGCTGGAGGTCCCACGGTCTTGCACCCAGGTGCCACGCAACGATGCGCCTCGCCCAGGTGCCGCGCACCCATGTGCCCCATGAAGCCACCGAAGGTGCTACGGTCTCGCGCACCCATGCACCTCGCCCAAATGCCGTGCACCCATGCGCCTCGCCCAGAGGTTGCGCACCCATGCACCTTGCCCAAGTTTCGTGCACCCATGTGCCACACGAGACGCATGGTACCATGCCCCAAATCCGTGCCTCGCACCATGCACCTTGGGATTGTGTCTCCTATGAGGACTCATGAAGACTTTAACATTTAAAGGTTGAAAGAATGGGACGCCTTGGGGGGAGGTAAAATCCGAGATATAACTCCAAGAGATCGTACAGGCACGAAGCATGTACAGGGTACGACCCTTAAGACACCGGATGTCTGATTCTAATACCCACGCCAGACAAGTAGTGGTCGTACGAGTAAGGTACCTGGGGTGGTCCTCAGCCAATCTCTGACACTCCTACAAAACAAGTAGTGGAGGCACATTCAAGTACTAAATTGGAGGTGCTCCCATAGGCCCTGACCATGTACTAGAGCCGACACCACAACCTTCTGCTCCACTATGACCTGTGCCATAACCCTAAATATGTACATATGTACATATGTACAATCTAGTCCCCTAGGACCCCAATGTATCAAGAGCAATTAGAGCCCCACTATAAATGGATCTTCACCTCTCCAGCTAGGGGGGGGGGGAATTCTTGTAATATCAGACTATTCTAAGAGCCATAGACAAATTTTTCTTCTATTGTTCACTTGCAATTTTCCTTCAAATTTCTGCAAGTTATTTTGTGTTCATTAAGTTCTGATTATTTCTTTGAGTTTTCCATCCATATTTTGTTGACGAGTTTCTGTCGTCAACAACATGCATGTGGGCCCACTTCTAATTAGAAGGGCATTTTCGTAACCTTGGCCAGTTAAGGGCATATTTGTGTATTTATGTGCATGTATGTGATATATGGCCGAGATCACATTATTATGTAATTATGTTTGAGCTATTCAACATGAGACGGTCCTAGGATGCAAGTTAGTGGTTTTTTCATAACAGGGTTAATTACTGGGCTCCGGGTGAGCCTAGGGGTAATTTGATGCTTAGTACATTACCAGGAATGAGCGGGTAATAAGATATGATTTGATAATTATTTGAGGATTTTGGGAGTAGCGGGATTTGAAGGACGTTATTTATGATTAATGAGATAGGTGGAAAATGACAATTTTGCCCTTGGATGGCTTTGAAGGTTTTAGATGGGCCTAGGGGAAATTTGATCAATTAGGCCATTAGATAGGCTTCACCAAGGGGAGAAGGCTGTAGAATTATATAGGCAGGAAAACAGAGTTGCTTCTTTCTCTCTCCCTCGATCATTTACTTTCTCTTATACTCGGTTGGGATTTTGAGGCAAAGTAGAGAATTCAAGCTTTAGGATTAAGACTTGGAGTCTAGGTTGGAGTTTTAGCAAGTGAGGGTCTCAGTATATAGCTGAGGTGAGTTTTCAATCTTGTTTGTAACTGGTTTTACTCTGTTTCTTTAAGGTTATTTTTAATCTTTAGAGTTTGATCTTAGAATTTGGGTTTTTGGTGGTGTTTTTGGGTGTTTCTAAGCTTCGATTTTGTTGTTAGATTTGTGATACTATTGTATTAATGTTTGGTTATGATATTGGGATTTTTTTGATGAGTTTTGGTTGAGTTTGGATTGAGGAAAATGTAGGGGAGCTGGGTTCGCGGGGTCAAGTCGCGACCGAGTTCATGGGGGCTGCAACTTGAGTGAACCCCGGAGCCTTTACTGGGCTCTGTCTGGCAGGCGCGTCGCGACCCTTAAGGGCAAGTCATGGCCCGTCCCTGGCACCCAGACAGGGGGCCTGTCTGTCTGGGAGGCACATCGTAGTCCCTGGGGGTAGGTCGCAGACCGCCTGTCCCTTTTGGGCCAGGCATGGTTTTAGTTAGTTTTGAGCACGGGTTTTCGAATCTTAAGGCTAGGGATCGAATCTACTAACCATTTTAGTAGGAGTCGAGGTCCTAGGGGCTGGGTTCTAGTCCCCCAACCTTTTATTACTCACTTTATTGATGGGATTTCATATTTGGTTATGATTAGGTGACCGCTAAGGGCCTAAGGACAGGATTGTTCTCAAAGGTCGTTCTTTATTTATTTCACGCTTGAACCTGAGGTAAGAGAACTGCACCCCTTATGTGACATGGGGCTTGGCCCAAACGCTTAACACAGTTTTAATTGGGCGTTGGCCCTTGTAAATGCACATAGTTATGATTGTGCCTATGATTATTGTTGAAGCATGTTGAGTGCTCTATATTTATGGATATATGTTACATTATGAATGTTGGGTTGCATTGTTTACTTGTGAATGGCACTAAATTATTAGTCAGAAATGACAATGGTGTTTATTTTTGGTCGTGAGGCTCTGACTTATCAGTCATGATTGACAATGGTACTGAGCACTGGTCATATGAAATTGACTTATGAGTCAAGAGAGACAATAACATATTGAACGCTGGTCGATATGATTAGATTTAATTAACATAAGCATAAAATGCTTGACTGACCTTTTGGTTGAAGAAAACTAAAGCGCTTGGCTAGTCTATGACTAGTTACTCAGAGCCAGGGCTTAAAGGATCAGGTGACTTGATAGTCACATGGCATAGGGTGTAGGACCCCAGAAAGACTTATTAGTCATCTATTCAGGGCGCAGGACCCAGAATGATTTCATGATCATTTATTTATATTGTATACATGCAGTAATAAGTTTTCTTGCTGAGCCTTGGCTCACGGGTGCTATGTGGTGCAGGTAAAGGGAAAGAGAAGCTTACCCAGACTTGAGTGGAGAGCTTAGGTGGCGATGTGTACATATGTGGCTGCTTGACCACCACAGCCAAGGTGTTTCTCAAGGGAACTAGCGTGTAACCCTATTTTTGCTGCTTAGGTCGACGGATGTAACTTTTGAATTGTAACGACCATTTTGGATTGTAAACAACTTTGTGAACATTTTTATGGGATCCCATGTACAGTTTAACGTTTTTATTAAAATATATATTCCTTTTGATCGAAATTTTAACCCTGGCCAATTAATAACACTTAGATGAACGTTTATGGCCTAAGGACTCGCTTAGCGAGTTAAGCACTAGTTAAACTACACAATGTGATGGTCTTGGCTAACCTGTGCGTTACACATATAATGGTTTAAATAAAGAATTCTTTAATTTGAAAAATGTGTTGTTGTGGACTGTTAGTGATTTCCTAGCATATGGTAATTTATCAGGGTTGAGCACAAAAGGCTATGGAGGTTGTTCAATTTCCTGCACCAACACATGGGCTCATCGCCTTTCAAATGGACACAAAATGTGCTATATGGGTCATAGATGACACTTGACATGTAAATCAACAAAATGATTAAGGAATCAGGGTAGACCTTGAGTACAATGATAGGGGAGAACCTTTTGAAGATGCATATTTAGAAAAGTCAATCTCTTTTAATTATGCTGATTGGAGGCGTATCCTACAATATTTTAAAGATAATATTTGGACTGATATATATATATATATATGTAAGTTAATATTTGGAATGAATAATGTTTTGCTGTTCATTTGAATTTAATGTTTATATTTAATTGATTATTTTTCTTTATATTTTCAGGGTGGTTACAACATTCCAAAGTCATGGAAGAAATAGTGCCTGAAAATTGCTGGAAGAATGATGAAGGATTTTAAGACCTATATCACTACCAAATACATCTACCCATTGGCAAATGTGAACATGATTGAACAATTCTCACATGTCCCATCAGCATATCCTGAAATTGACCACGTGGACTGGCTACAATTTGTCCAACATCGTTTATCTCCAGAGTTTCAGATACTCTTTTTTGTGCAAACTCAGTTTTGAAATATGAGTAAGTGTTTATTAACTTCAATTTAAATATTTTTTGTAGGAATTCAGAAAAGCACAAACAGAACAAGCTCTACAAAATATGTGAGGCATCGCACATCTCGCAGAGGCATGGTGAATATTAGAGAGGATTTGGTAAGTAATTCAAGTTAGTGGTTTAGCATATATTGAGTATCACCAAATAACATCAATTATCTTGTATGTTGTAGAAAAAAGAACAAGGTGTGCAAAATGTAGAACACCATGAATTTTGGCTAAGAGCTCGTGAAAAAAAATAATTCTTGTCACAGAATTGGACATACAGATTCAAGAGAAGATAGTAAGTGATCTAAACTAATGTAACAATGATTACACTAACTTCAATTTGTATACATTATTAATTTTATAGATTAATGGTATGTTGAATAGGAGGGATTGAAAGAAAAATTTAGTCGTGGTGAAATTGTAGCTAAGGGTCAGGATGGCATTTTGATTCAAGCGTTAGGGACACCTAAGCACTCAGGTCGTGTTCGCGCTGCTGGGTATGATACTTCTTAATTTGTGTTAGCTTTGTATATACTTAACTAAAATAATTAACTTGGTTGATTATTTTGTAGGTTTAGTACTAAAATTTATGCATTATTTGGAAGAAAAACAAAAGGAAAGTGTCAGATGTTGTTTCTCATAAAGAAAACGAGATTGCTAGACTCACAAAAGAAATTGAAGAGTTGAAGAGGGAAAGAGCTAGAAAATCAGAGGAGAATGAGAATGAAGAACAATTCTACAATGAAGAGGAGAATGTGGACATTGAAGTAGAATACAATAATGAAGAAAACATTGAAGAACAATTTCAACCTGTTATGTGTCATTTCCTTCCACAACATAACAACGTTGTGAAACTATGTTCATATAATATTCACAACGTAGTGGCTGAGGGTGTCATAGTTGATTCAGTGAGCCCTGTCACAATTCATACAATTCAACTAGATGATTCGGTCACACGAGTTTTGGTCACCAATTTTATACATGAGGATGTTGAAATCCCAATTGCATTTGGTGAAGCACGATATGTTCGTGATACAACCGATACATTTCTTCCTTGGCCCAACCATTTAATTATGACTCATCAGGTATAAAATAATTCATCACTTTATTCATTTGCTATATATGTATATAGTATTAATGATTTAAATAATATTATACAGGGTCCCCTACAAATGAATCCTGCAATGCAAGAAGTGCGTCCAAGGCAAAACACAAATCCATGCCTAGCCCACATGTGTCATCAGCTGGATCTCACATCAATGTAGGAGAAGCTAAAATAGAATCCCAACTATTCAATGCTCATATAATGAATCACAACTGCATTAGTCTTAGATTTATTGTGAAGGAATACTGTTCAATTAAAGGAACAATAGGAGTCGTAGTAATTCTCGTTGACCAATCATTTATGAGTCGCAAGACCATCTTCATCACTTCAGAAGATGTAGAGCAAGTAGCAACTTTGGATAATATTGGAGGCCCAGCCATGCTTTTTGGCATGAGGTATCCCTTCAACATCAACTTAATATTTAATTTAAGATACACTTGACATGATTATGTTTATCTCCTTTGTTAACTGTGGAGTATTTTAGCTGTAAATTGAATGTTAACAGATTTGGGTAGTCCTATTTATAGGGGAAACTCTGCCAAAATTTTAAAAAATATTTAATACTTGAGAAATTTTTATAGATGCATTTGGGAGAGCCTTTACGAAAATACACGTGTCTATTTCAAGTTTTTTGATATTGAGCTTCTTAGTACTAACAATGCACAAGATGTAGAGCGTACAACTTCAATTATGACCAATTGGTTGATGACAATGGATAGACCATGAAAAATGTGCTTTATTCCTTGGAACGTGAGGTAATAACTATCTAAAACTACTTTAACTACTCTTTTCATATAATCACTTAATTAATTTAACCTAATTATTATTTTAGTAACATTGGATGCTAGTGATCGCTATGCCACAAGGAAAGGTCGTATTTCTGGACCCATTAAAAGTACATGAATGACCTCCACAAATTGATGCATTGATGATGAGGTAAATTTTATTTTTAAAATTATGTTTCTCAAATTTTAAAGTTTAAATTATTGAATTTTTTACATCTTTAATTACTTAATATAGTGCATACAAAAATACTTCTTCAAATTCCATGCTTGGTAAGTTTACAAAGATCTTCAATATTCAGTGCCCAAAACAACCAAAGAGTCAAGAATGTGGTTTCTATGTATTAAAATACATCCGGGATCTTGTAAGGGCAGCAAATGAGGTGGGAGTCCTAAAAAATAAATTAGGTTTGTGTACACCCTGGATATCCAAGAGTTTTACACTATGTATTTTAAATAGTGCTAGACACGCCAAACGAGTCATTTGGTCGTACCTGTGTAACTAAACGTGATTAGCAGTTTAAGGTTAAAAATTTTGGTCAAAGGGTATAACTATTTCATTAAAATATTTACGTTCATACATGAGATCCCAATATAACGTTTAAAAAGGGTAATTACAATCAAAAAGTTACAACCAACCAACCTAAGCGACAAATTAGGGTTTGAGCCTAGTTCCTCTGAGAAACCCTCAGCTGTGGTGGTCGAGTAGCTGCATATGTACACGTCGCCACCGAAGCTCTCCAACTCATGGTTGGTCCAGCTTCCCTTTCCCCTTGCCTTCACCACATAGCACCTGTGAGCCAAGACTCAACAAGAAAACTTAAACATGCTCATAAGAAATCAATAATATATCATATAATCATAATAATCATGCATATCAATAATAACCCAACTCATGCATGCATTCTACGTAGATAAGTGACTAAATTGTCACACAGGGGGTCCGCTGCCCTAAGTAAATGACTAATAAGTCATACCGGGGGCCATGTCCCCTAGGATATGGGACTAATAAGTCACCCCGGGGCCCGTTGCCTTATCCTCTGTATAACCAGCCTTGGAGCTTGCCCAGCGAACCTGACGCTTTAATTTTCCACGACCATTGGGTCGAACAAGTGTATAATGCGCTCCTGATTAGGCCTAACCATATCGACTAGCACTCAATGCGCTATTGTCGTCCTTGACTTATAATTCAATGCTTTTGACCAGTGCTCAGCGCTATTGGCGTCACTTATAAGTCAAGCCTTTCTCAATCAGATAATGCAAACAAACATAGCATTCAACATACAACACGTATTATATAACAATTATCCAGATACAGAGCATTCAACATGCCTAATCAAACAATCACAAGCATAATCATTATCATGCTCTTTTATAAGGGCCCAAGCCCTAATCAAATCTATATTTAACAAATGGGACAAGCCCTAATCACATACAACACGTATTAGGTGTATTATTCTTAAATTTGGTCCAAGCATAAGTTAAATATGAATGATCAGCACTATCATTCCCGAGCCCTAGCAGTATCCTAGTCATAATCATAATAAATGATATTCATCAATATCGAGTAAATAAAGACTTCCAGACCGAGTCCTAGTCTCTGAGACCTCAAATTCTACTAAAGCGAGTAGTAGAATCCTTCCTGAACCCTTAGGTTTGAGTTCCTATCACTCAAAACCTGCTTTGGCCATTTTTCCCTATGCGCGTCGCGGCGCCCCTTGACGGGTCGCGGTACGCTTCAAGTCAGAGCCTTGCTTGCCCTAAATTCCCAGGGATGCGCGCCGCGGCACAGCCCTGAAGAGTTACGGCGCACCTATGCAAATCAGAGAGCCCCTAAGCTCTGGGTTCATGTGGGTCGCGGTGCCCCAAGAACAAGGTTGTGGCGCGACCCTACCAACCTAGTTTTCCAGGCTTTTCCTCAAGCAAATTTCCTTCAAAAATCCTTCCCAAACAATCCCGAAGCCATAATTCAATCCCCCAAACATCATCAACACATTAACACCATTAAAACCCAAACCTAAACTCAATCTAAAGCCCAACAAAACTCAAAATCAATACCTTGAGCCTCAAAGATCAAGAACACCCAAAACAAGTGAAAATTCAATGAGTTTAGAGGAAGGAGATCAATACTTTGTTGGAAAACTTATACATGATCTTTATTTATTTTCATGTAGATCTAATATTAAACAAATTAATATGAGATAACCTATAACATATTTCTAAAATTGAATTCAAAGAGAAATAATGATAAAAATATTTACATTATATGCAGCGGAATGAATGAGTCATTCCTTTAGTTTCTCTAACCCTTGTATCCTTTCTGTCGCATAGTATT
This sequence comes from Humulus lupulus, assembly GCF_963169125.1. NCBI lineage: Eukaryota > Viridiplantae > Streptophyta > Magnoliopsida > Rosales > Cannabaceae > Humulus > Humulus lupulus. Next base: position 224,556,283 of record NC_084796.1, read on the forward strand.
ACACAGAAACTAAACCAATCTTCAATTTTCTTTACAGCCTTCCAAAGTATCCTTAGGATCACCTAGCCTAAAGTGGGAAATTCTCAACACATAAGATAGATACAGAGAGAAGAAGAGAAAAGAACAATAAGGCTTAGAAAATGACTTATGTTTAGTGAGAATCTAAAACCTATCAGATAACCAGTGTCTGTCATCTAGTTTCAACTCTCACTTAACATTCCTTTTATAGACTCATTTAGGTCATTTATTTAATTAAAAAATCAATAAAATAATAGTCAATTAACAGCCCTAGGTCGAAATTATCATGGGTTTTAGGCCAGTGAAATTTCCCATTTGATTATAGGCCCGTTTTGGACTTAAAATCAAGGCCTGTATTATTTTCTATTGATTTAATTAATTAAATAATTATTTAAATCCTTTATAAAATTAATTATTTATAATTTGAACCTTGATTTAAACTTATTTATTAATTTAGATACCAATTTATCTTAATTAATAAATATGTCATAATTTCTCTTTTCTTCTCTAAAATACATAAATCTGTGAAACTATCCAAAATTGACCTGGTCAACTTTGATAATTCTAATTGATAATGAAATCAATTAATTGAGACTCTCTGGATGATTTTATCCAAGGTACAATGGAGACTATGGGCCTATGAAATCAAGCTCCAATAAGTTATCGTAAATCTAACAAATAAATTTACTAACTTATTAATTCCTCGTGACTCCACTAAAGACTCAGAATTGCACTCTTGAATTCATAGAACGCTCTATAACAAATATAGATAAGCTATTAATTATCCATTGTTACAACCATAATTGTCGCTCAATCCTCTATAGACGGTCTACAATGAGATAGGACTAAAATACTGTTTTACCCCTCATTGTATTTTGTCCTTAAAATACTTAGTTCCTTGTAAATGATATTTCAGTAAACTAATATTAATTACTGAAATGAGATCTCTATCATTTAGCATCTTGAACCAAACTAAAAGGAAACCATCATTTCACGTCTTCATCAGAAACTATAGATGTTCATATCTATGATTAACACTCCCACTCAATTATACTACAGAGTTCCCAAGATGTAAGTATGGGCTAGTCTGTAGGGTAAGCTGGTAACGAATAAGTCAAAAAACTCAAATAATACAATCAGTTAGAATACTAACCACCCAAAATTGAAATTGAATTGACCTATGGTCAAGTATATGATATGACTAGAATAGATAATAACGGTATGTTTACTTATCCTATCTACTATCAATATCGATCCTGTCCAATGCAACAAATACATTTGATCTTATCTACTTTGCTAATGTTCTGGAAGGAACATAACACTACAATGTGTAAGTAGATCATATCGTAGATTGGCAAGTCAGTGTAAATCAGGTGCACTGAATAATCTTAGGACTAACTTATTTTGAACATATAATCATATTTATATACCACTATGATTACGTTGCTATAAATATGATTAGCTATACGCTCGAGATTTAATAGAAGTTTATATTTATTGATGCGGGTTTTTGTATTAATAAATAATAAGGTAGATTAGTGATTAATAAACCGTAATGAAAAATAAATGATTTCACTCAAGAACACAGAACTTTTACGTGGTTCAGTGGTTAAAATCCACCTAGTCTGGGAGTCAGTATTATTGTTGTTTCTCTCTCTATTTTGGCAGAGTTTCGGTATTACAGAATAATGGTCCCCTTTCCTGTCCAATATTCCTAGTATTTATAAGGGAATTCCATGGACAGGTTTGGGTAACCGTATGAGTCAATCACGCATTTACATAATTATTACATTTAATACAAATAATTCCCATTTATATTGGGATATGATCTGATCACAAGATAAATGTACTCCTAATATCTGGGATATTAAATATGACAGGTTGGTCATAAATATAGGTATAAAGGGATCCTGAGTCTCTGGGGATCTGCGGATTTGCAATATACTAGAACTACCACGAGCTGGATATCCCCTCCAAGCTTGTGCTTCAACATCTGTTTTAATATTATGAGCTCGCGCTTCACAACCTTTGTGTCCGTAGCTCGGGTTAAACCCAGGATGCCTAACACCATGCGTGACCACATGAAACTGGAGTTGTCTATGGGGATAATAAGCAGATATCATTTCCTTGGTTATTTTTCCGTATATTTATTTGTCAGCTGTACCCGAGCTGAGTGAATGAACTTGAGCTAAAATTAGGGTACAACATTTTCCCCCCAAGCTCCTGCTCGTGTATGATGTTGTCACTTTCTGACCTACACAGTAGGGGTTTTTAGACTTCTGTTACACAAAACCACGCTTTCCCACTACTTGGGTACTGGACACGTGGTATACTGTAATTGGCGTCTATTCGCGTTTCGAGGACTGCAATAACTATCTTGTCACCTTTTTCTTGTCGTTTGGTCTATTTAACATTGGCCCTTGGATCTTGAACTAACCCAATTGGATGGCTCAGATTAATCTACACAATTTATGTATAAATAGGATGGCCAAATTTTAAACTTCACCACCTTTCATTTAAAAAATTTCCTTTTCTGTACTTCCAAGCCTCTCTTCTTTCCCAGAAATCCCAAAAACCGATCATCATACCCAGTCACTCAGAAGGGTTCCAGGAGCTTCCCCTCGCTGAGTTTATATCTTACCATCGAAGAACACACTGTAAGTATCTCATTCTTTGGTTTGAAGAGTTTTTTTTTTCCTCTTTTTTTTATCCTAGGGAATTTCTGTTCTTCACCACTTTCATCTACAACACTCATTGTAGTTACTGTTAGGCTACTTCTAAATGTTCTTAGGGAATAGGTTCTGACTTAGGTTCGACGGGTGAATCCAAAAATGTTTTAGAAATAAGACGTTCATAAAATTGGGAAATTTCTGGGTAAATCTGGGTAATCCTAATAGTGCATTAATTTAAAGAATACCCATTTAAGTGTAAAGGAAATGAAGGGTTTTTAGGTTTAGAACCAGATAGCTTAGACGATACGTTTCTTGGGTGGTTTTGCACTAAACTGCCTCCCAAGGAAAGTAATGGTCTGGCATTCTGACACAAGGATCCCTAATTATCAGGGGTCTGTTAGGAAACCGAGGCGCGTAGCTTAGTATATCGTGTGGCATCACGCAATGGGGATGAGGCTAACCTTAGCTCGTATAACAAAAGTAAACAATTTCCTTCTGCATACTCTCGCGTCCAAGTTTTAGATCATCTTAGGTCGCCTATTAATTAGGTCGTTAGGCGATCTGATGGCTCCTCAAAAGAAGAACGCCCCAAAGAAGAATGCCTCGAGCTCGTCCTCCAAACAGAAGAACAAAGGGAAGCAGATCCCCCCAGAATCTTCCATCTCGCACTTCGGTCCAGTGGTGGAGAAGGAGATCGAGGTCGATCCCATCCCATACTTCGAGGCTGAGCATATCATTTCCAAGATCACAACTCAGGGGAGGGTGAACAAAATTATGTTGAGTCACAACATAGAGGTCGGAACTGGAACTCTCTTTTTCCGACCTGCATTCGAAGGGGAACGGAGCTGCTCCACTCTCCAAGACGACTTCGCAGCTTGGAGTGATGAACACCTGAAGGCTGGGGCCTTCCTCCCCCTGGACCAATACTTCACAGATTTTTTAAATTACGTGAAGTTGGCCCCATTTCAGCTCCCCCCCCCCCCCCCCCCAAATTCGTATAGACTTTTGGAGGGGCTGACGTATTTGTTCCTGAAACATAAGTGGGAGGTCCCCACTCCGGAAGACATTCTTTATTTCTTCTGCCTCAAGACAATCCCCGACCAGAGGGGACGCGGTGACGAATTCTACTACCTCGCGCGATTCGCTAACTCTGCCTCCGTCATCGAGCTTCTCAGTCATCCAAACGACTATAAAGACTTGTTCTTTATGTCGAATGGATTCCGTAATTGCGAACATCACTACTTTAACCAACCTCGTAAGTCTTCCATCCTTGTGACCTCAGCTCGTGAATTTTCATTTAAGATATATATATCTTTTGTCTTAGTTGAATTTGTTTCTTGTGCAGCCATATTTGCAAGGACGGGAAAGTCCTTGACTCTCAAGGGTCAATACGAGAAGTTTTATGGGCTTCCCCCTAGTGAGAAGGAGTACCGCCAGGTCATGAATGACATCACGATGCTGGCTTGAAAGTTGATCGGCGAAGGCCAAACTCTGGCCTTGAGGATCCAGGCTGCCCTTCTAGTGATCCCCAAGCTCCCATCCTCTCAAGAGGCCTTGCCAGCCATTGAGGACAAGGAGGATGAAGAGGGCGAGGTGCCTCTAATGCGAAAAAGGCGGGCTCCCGAGGCTGTCTGGGAACCCGATCTAGAACGAGTTGCGTCAGGGGCAGTAGTCGGCCCCTCCGGCCAAGGTAACACATACCCCTTTAGGGAATTAGATAGGGCTGTTGGCGATTTTAGGTTAGTTCATTTTAATCCAAACCAGCTCGTCCATCGTCATCCCTATAACCCGGATCGAAATATATCTCTGCTGCAGTGCGTAGACCACCTAGTGGTACGCCATGATAGTAGTTATCCTAAGGGCACAGTCGTAGTAGATAACGCTTTAAACTTTAAATCCGCCATTTTTTAGGAGTATGGAACTAACCGTAGGACCTAGCCTTCTCTGCTCCAGGGTGAATTTGCCCCTGGACTTAGACAGTATGTAGAGAAATCCAACCCCGAGGAAGGACCTGAACCTGAACCCCTTAGGATCCCAGAAATATTAGTTGTAGAATCCCCCTCTCCTCCATTAGTTCCAAGGCCGGAGGTTGTGATAATAGACTCCTCCCCCAGCGCGGAGGGTAGGATCTTTGTATATTTTCTTTCTTTATATATATTTCTGACAACTTTATTTGTGAACTAATTCCTTTTTGTTCTTTTCAGGCGAAGAGATGGATCAACCTGGAGCTCCTGACCTCCAAACTGCTTTCCAGACTAAGGTTGGCTCGGGTCCCATTGTGAAGAGGCCCAGGATTAAGAAGAAGACCCCCCTGCCGTGGGAAACACCTAAAAATCCCCTACCAAAGGGAAAGACACGAGCTCAGCTCGGGAACCAGTTCCGGTGACTTCTATTGCCGCTAAGGTTCCCCCTCCTCCTTCTCCGCCTCAATTCGTGCCTCCTCAGGCTCAAGTGATACACGCTGAGCCTCCAGCCCTGTAATGCCCTGAAATCCCTAATACGGTTTAATGACTGGATTAGTAGGCCGGGAGGGCCATAACTGTTTAATTATGCCATTAAATGATAATATGCATGTTTATGTGAATTATATTATAATATGATGTTATATGCATGTTTATGTGAATTATATTATAATATGATGTTATATGCATGTTTATGTGAATTATATTATAATATGATGTTATATGCATGCATGTGGGTCCACATTTGTTTATTAGGGTGTTTTGGTAATTTGGCCCGTTGAGGGCATATTTGTGTATTTTGGTGCATATTGTGAGTTATGGATGAGATCCCATTATTATGGAGATATATTCGAGCTATTCGGCATGAGACGGTCTTATATTTCAAATTAGCAGTTTTTTCATAACGGGGTCTTTTATTGGGATATTGAGTAATGAGGATGTTATTTGATGATATATTGGGAGTTATTGAGATCAGGAGGAAATTCTGGGAGTTTTGACTATAATGTCCCAGGGGTGTTTTTGGGACCCTAAGCCTTAGGTTTTATTTAAGGTTACTTAAGCTTGAAGTAGCTTGTCAGATAGAACCATACGTTAGAAAACCCTTTTCTCTCTTTCCCGTTAGTTCATTTTACCGTTCAAGGCATTTTCGAGGAAATCTCGAGTTCTAGGAGTCGAAATCAAGCGAGGATCGAGGCATAGAGATCCTAGAAAAGATTAGAAGCATCTTGGCCGAAGGATTTGACAAGAAACAACCCAATCAAAGGTAATCTAAGTTTAAAATCTTGATTTTTTAGAGTTAATAAGCTTCGAATTGGATTTTGTGAATCGTTGAGTTTTTGGTTCGTTTGAGCCTCGGGATTTGATGGTTTTAGATCATTGGGAAGCTTGGGAACTTTGATTTTTGGATTCGAAAGTGCTTCGGTATGTTTTTGGAGGGTTTGGGATGAAGGAGATCGAGTTGTGGCTGGTTCTGGGTTGGGGGTCGCGGCCCTGTTCTTGGGCGCCGCAGCCCTATCTCGATGAAGCAGCTGGGGAGATTTTGGCCTTGCTGGGCGTCGTGGCCCTGGGTATGGGGCACCACGGACCTTTCTCCTAGTGTGGCTGGGGGCTGCAGCCCAAGGTGTTAATGCCGTGACTCTTGAGTGGTTTTGAGGTCGTTTGAGTGTTTTGACCTCGGGAACTTGGTTTTAGGCCTCAGGATTGTTCCTACTACCCGGATTAGTGGGGATTGATGTCCCGGAGGCTAGATCTTGGTTTGGGAACCTTTGTTATTCATTTTATTGATGGTGTCCCATATTTGGTTATGACTAGGTGACCGCTAAAGGACTAAAAGTCAGATCGTTCTCAAGGGTCGTTCTTTTATTCATTCTCGCTCAAATCAAAGGTAAGAAAACTTCACCCCATATATGACATGCATGATTGTTGTTGAGGCATATTGGTTAATAAATGTGGATATTGATTGCATATTAAATGCTTAGCAGAGCTTGCTTACTTTTGTATGGCACTGATTATTCAGGATGGCACTGGTCGCATATTACTGACCTGTGAGTCAAAAACGGCATAAGCGTCCTGAATGCAGAGCCGATTAAAGATTAGATCTAATCGATATCAGCATTGAATGACTCTAAAGCATTAATTCTGGACTGACCCTAAGGTCGATGAAACTTACAAGCGCTTGACTAGTCTAAGACTAGTTACTTAGAGCCAGGGCCTAAGGCCTAGGTGACTACTTGTCACATGGTTAGGGAGCGGAATCCCATGGTTATGACTCTATGGTCATGAGGAAGGTTATGTTGATGACTAGTCATCATGCACCTATCCGGTTTAAGCTAGTGAAAGGTTCACTTATTTGTTAAGCCCCGATGACCCTATCGTCACATGGCTAATGGGAACAGAACCCACTTTAGTGACTTTTGCGTCTGTCACTCATCAGTTTTTGACTGAAAGTCCTGAATGATTATTATGATCATTGTTGATATTATATTCATGATATATTGTGTTTTCTTGCTGGGCTTTGGCTCATGGGTGCTATGTGGTGTAGGTAAAGGGAAAGAAAATCTCACCCAGCCTTGAGTGGAGAGCTTAGGTGGTGCTGTGTACATATGTGGCCGCTTAACCACCACGGCCAAGGAGTTCTCAGAGGAACTAGGGGGTTTACCCTATTTTTGCCGCTTAGGTCGGCGGGTTGTAAATTTGAAATAGTAATGACCATTTTGAGTTGTAAATAGCTTGTAAAAGTTTTTGTTGGGCCCATGAACAGTTTTATGTATTAAATAAAATACATCCTTCCCTTTTGATTGATTTTTCACCTTAGCCTGTTAATAACACTTAGAAGCATGTTTTTAACCAAAGGACTCAGGTAGCGAGTTAAATTTCTGGTTCACCGTAACTGTTCTGGGGTAACTAGGGCGTTACAAGTTGGTATCAGCACATGTCAAGGTTAGGGTTCCTGTAGACTTGCTGGGCATGTACACACATCACTGAAGTCAAGCTCGACTCATGGTTTGGTAACTATTTATGTAGTTATATGTATAACTGCTTAAATATAGTATACATGCTTTACCTGTATGCATGAGACACCATGTTAAACCTGTGCCCTGAATAATACAATCTCAGCAACCGTGTGCTAATTAGTACTGAAATTGTTGGAACATACTTATTAGTATTATTGATTGTGAATTATTATGTGATACATGCTCAGTGCTAAATGCTATAAACATGTATCTGCTTGTATATTTGTATGACTGTGGAATATGATAATTGTCTGCTTGTTCTTGGACCGTAAGGCAACAATAGGTTTATTTATTACTACTTGACTAGCTGTATTGATCATTGGTTCAGCAAGGTATCAGTGATAAGAATGAATCCAGGAAAACATATATGTGAGCTGGCCAGAGTGATCAAGGCCAAAATAATAACAATCAGGGTCAAGAAAATGACCAAGGACAGGTTCCACAGCCAGCTCCTATAAACTGGCAGCAGATAATTAGTGATTTGCAAGCAACAGTGTTGAGACAGGGGGAAGAACTTCGTCTCCTGAGACAACAGCAAGCACCTGTAGTGGCCAATGTATCAGAGGCACCTCCTGTGTTGGTGCCCGCAACTGGGCAGCTGCCTGAGGTTGGAAATAAATGGGAGCCTCTTTATGAAAGGTTCAGGAAGCAACAACCTCTAGTTTTTTAGGGCAGTGTAGATCCTACCAAGGCAGAGCAGTGGATGAGCATGATTACCACCATCCTAGATTTCATGAGGGTGACTGGTAACGAGAGGGTGGCCTGCGCCACTTATATGTTTCAGGAGGATGCCTGAATTTGGTGGGAGGTTATTACCTAGACCAAGAATGTTAATGCCCTGAGTTGGGAAGAGTTTCAGACTCTATTTAATGAGAAATACTACAATGATTCCATCAAGGCAGCAAAAGCTGAGGAATTCATTAGGCTACTTCAGGGAAGTTTGTCAATCACTGAGTATGCCTTAAAGTTTGATCGTTTGGCGAAATTTTCCATGGAGCTGGTGCCCACTGATGGGACCAGAAGAGAGAGATTTCTTCAGGGGCTACAACCCAGATTAGCTCGTGATGTACGTATTACCACTATGGCTGGGGTTACTAGCTATGCACAAGTGGTTGAGAAGGCACTCACAGCTGAGAGTGCGGAGAACAAGATTTGGTGAGACAATGCAGCCAGAAAAGAGTTTAGGAGGACAAGTCCTCCATTTGTGGGTTCAAGTAGGGGTGGAGGCCCTAGTGATCAGAAGAGGAAGGTTCCTGACACCTTCCCAGTTCCAGGTTATGATAGGTGGCCCCGTGGTATCTCAATGGGTCGTCCAGGTGGTAATGAAGCCTGGAAGTCTTATCTTGAATGCCTAGATGCAAGAGGCATCATTTGGGAGAGTGTAGGGCAAGGGTTTTCTTCTCTTGTGGAGTAGTGGGTCATCTTAAGAAGGATTGCCCTAAGGCAAGAAAAGAATAACCTAGAAAAGCGGACAGCTCGGTCCCAGCTCGAGTGTTCGCATTGACACAAGCAGAAGTTGAGGCTTCTACCTCAGTTGTTACAGGTCTGCTTCTTAGTGCTGGAACCCCTTATAATGTATTGATTGATTCTGGTGCTACACATTCTTTTGTTGCTAGTAGTATTATTGATAGACTGTGTAGACCCTGTGATTTTTATGTTGTGTGGTTTGGAACTTTGTTACCCACTGGAGAGTTAGTGGTATCCAGGAGATGGGTCAGATCTTTGCCAGTAACAGTGGAGGGCAAAGATGTAACGCCCTGGTTACCCCAGAACAGTTACGGTGAACCGGAAATTTGACTCATTTCCTGAGTCCTTTGGTTAAAAACATGTTCTAAGTGTTATTAACAGGTTAAGGTGAAAACCAATAAAAAGGATAGGATATGTTTTATTTGATACATAAAACGGTTCATGGGCCCACAAGAACATTTACAAGTTATTTACAACTCAAAAAGGTCATTATTGTTCCAAAATTTCAAACCCCGCCGACCTAAGCGGCAAAAATAGGGTAAACCCCCTAGTTCCTCTGAGAACTCCTTGGCCGTGGTGGTCAAGCGACCGCATATGTACACATCACCACCTAAGCTCTCCACTCAAGGCTGGGTGAGCTTTTCTTTCCCTTTACCTACACCACATAGCACCCATGAGCCAAAGCCCAGCATGAAAACATAGCATTATATGTAAACATCACCAAATGATTATCATTATAATCACACAGAGCTCATAGCTTTCAAACAGATGAGTGAATATCACTTGAGGTTCTGGTAAAACATACTAAGTGACTGACAAGCAGGTCACTAATTCAAATGGAAGAGTGGTTGTTGGGTAAGCCACTAGCCTTCAACAGATGAGAGACTGATGGGTAAGTCTCTACTTTAACAAATGAGTGACTGATGGGTAAGCCACACAAGCGCTTATAACATTCATCGAACTTGAGGTCGGTCTGGCATTAATGCTCTTTGAGTCATTCAATGCAGAAAGTAGATTAGATCTAATCTTTATTAGCTTGCGTTGAACACGCTAAGGCCGTCCTGACTAATGATTCAGCGCAATGTGACCAGTGACCAGTACCACTGCTGAACTTGACTAATAAGTCACAGCTTCACAGTTGATACTAACACCTTTGCCAAATTTGACTAATGAGTCAGTACCATGCATAAGTGAGCAACATTTGCTAAGTATTCCATAATCAATTCATGTCCACATTTATACAACCAACATGCCTCATGAATAACCATGCATGTCACATATGGGGTGCAGTTTTCTTGCTGGGCTTTGGCTCATGGGTGCTATGTGGTGTAGGTAAAGGGAAAGAAAAGCTCACCCAGCCTTGAGTGGAGAGCTTAGGTGGTGTTGTGTACTTATGCGGCCGCTTAACCACCACATCCAAGGAGTTCTCAGAGGAACTAGGGGGTTTACCCTATTTTTGCCACTTAGATCGGCGGGTTGTAAATTTGAAACAGTAATGACCATTTTGAGTTGTAAATAGCTTGTAAAAGTTTTTGTTGGGCCCATGAACAGTTTTATGTATTAAATAAAATATATCCTTCCCTTTTGATTGGTTTTTCAACTTAGCATGTTAATAACACTTAGATGCACGTTTTTAACCAAAGGACTCGGGTAGCGAGTTAAATTTCCAGTTCACCGTTCACCGTAACTATTCTGGGGTAACCAGGGCGTTACAAGCCCCCACCATCCGAATACCAGTAGATCCCCAGGAACTGGTGTAAATCTCTGAAGCCTTTCGAGGTATCATTTATGAGACTGCGAGCCATATGGTGGGGCATGCCTATAAGGCCAGCTCGAGGGATCTGAGGACCATCGAGGAGCGCAGCCCGGAGAATGTCATGGAATCAGCTATGGGGATGAACCTCACTATAAGTTGTCTTTCCTTGGTGAAAAATTTCTTTCTATTGTGATAAAGGGTATATCTCTGACTTGTTTTGTTATTTTGTAGTCTGTCCTAGCCCAGTATTGCAGCATAGTCTGTGCTAGGGCTAGAAACGATGAGCTCCAGGCCGATCTGAATGCTGCCAACACCGCCCTGACTGCGGCTCAAGAAGGCGAGCAGGCTGCCACAACTGCCTTGGCAACTGCTCAGAAAAATGAGCATGATGCCAAGGCTGCTCTTTCCTCGTCCCAAGAAAGCGAGCAGACTGCATTGTCTGCCTCCCAGGCTCAAACTGCACAACTTCAGGCTGAGGTTGATGAAGCCAAATCAAAATTGCTCGAGGCCAAGGCCGCAGTCAAATAAGAAAAGGCGGCCTAATTGTCGGCCATGGAAGAGATGTTGTACCACTACTGGGCCTTCAATCCAGATGGGAACTTCTCTTTCATGGGACCCAGGCTATGGGATCCGTACCCTGCAAAATTTATGGCTCGGCTCTTGCAAGAACCGTCAGAGACCGGGGGGCTTCCGGAGCAGCTGAGGGGGATGGCGAGGAGGTCACATCTTCAGGGCGAGCTGATGGAGCTTAATGATACCTCTTTTTTATTTATTTGTAATTGTTTAACAGTTTTTTTTATTAAACAATTGCCTTCGGGCTTAGTTCAAGGGTTTTTATCCTCGAATAATTTGCTTGCTTTATTTCAATATACATCTTTTTGATCCATTTATCTTTCCTTTACTATCTCTCATGTTTATGAATCCTTAGACTCGTACATTCAAGATTTTAGGAATCAATTTTTAGATCGGGATAAAATTTATCGAGCTTGGTTATATCCAAGTTTTGCGCTTGGTTATATCCAAGTTTAGTTTGGTTATTTGTACCCTACCTGTCAAGAATTAGGCCTCAAACCTGGTCATGTCTAGGGTTTTCAATGTTTTAAACTCAGTTTGCATTAGGTTGATTGAAAATCGAGCTTTAGGAAGCCATTGAATAATCATTTTTTCTAAACTTCTAAGTTTTAGACCTGGTTATGTCCATGATTTTAAATTTAGGTCGTGCTAGGTTTATTGAAAATTCAAACTTTAAAAAGCCATTGAATAATCAATATTTCCAAGCTTCTGAATTTTGGACCTGGTTACGCCCAGGATTTTAAATGATTTTAACTTAGTTCGTGCTAGGTTTATTGAAAACTCGAGCTTTTAAAAGTCATCGAATGATCAAATTTTCCAAGCTCTAAGTTTGTTAATCTTATCAAGCAAGCTTAATTTTTCCAGCCTTGAGTTATATATATGCCCCCCAAGTAACCAGAATGTAGAAACATTATTGGTTGCTTTTACAAACACTAGAACACGAACTCATACAATCTTAAAAATTATTTAATAATCCACCTATTATTTAATAAAATGGCTTTTATAAATAAGCCTTACATTGATGGTGGTGCTACTGATAATATTTTTTCAAATGTAGAGCGTTCCAGGTCCGTGGGACTACTTCCCCATTCAACCGAGCTATCTTGAAAGTTCCTTCACACAAAACCTCAATGACCTGATATGGTCCCTCCCATTTCGGGCATAAAACACCGTCCTTGGGATCCTTATTTGGTAGAAATGCCCTTCGGAGAACCAGATCGCCCAATCCAAATCTGGGCGTCTTAACTTTAGAATTAAAATAGCAAGTGATTTTTTGTTGATAATGGGCGAGTTGTAACTGCGACTTTTCTCGTTTTTCTTCAATCAGATCGAGGGATGCGTTAAGTAGTCCATCATTCTACTCTTGGTTGAATGTCCTTTGCCTATGAGTGGCTACCATGGCTTCGACTGGGAGCACGACCTCGCTTCCAAAAGTTAAGGAAAAAGGAGTATGTTCCGTGGAGGTTCTGTGAGAAGTTCGGTAGGCCCAAAGTACTTGCGGGAGCTGTTATGGCCATAATCCTTTGGCTTCGTTTAACTTCTTCTTCAGGCTCACCTTTAGGGTTTTGTTCACAGCCTCGACCTACCCATTGGCCTACGGATATGCTACTGAGGAGAAACTCTTAATAATACCGTATTTTTCACAGAAGTCAGTGAAGAGATCACTGTCGAACTGTGTCCCATTGTCTGACATGATCTTTTTAGGAAGCCCAAATCGACATATACTACTCTTCACCATGAAGTCTAGGACTCTCTTTCAAGTGATAGTTGCCAGAGGTTCAGCTTCTACCCACTTCGTGAAATAGTCGATCGCCACCACCGCGTAACGAACTCCTCCCTTTCCCATAGGTAGGGACCCTATTAGGCGATTCCCCATACTGCGAATGGCCATGGGGATGAGATCATTGTTAGCTCAACTAGAGCAGCTCATGCAACTATGGCGAAACGCTGGCATTTGTCGCACTTCTGAACATACGAGATTGAGTCTTTTGTTAAAGTGGGCCAAAAGTAACCTTGCCTCAATACTTTCAATGCTAGTTTTTACCCCCCGTCATGATCTCCAAAAAAGCCTTTGTGCACTTCTTGCAAAATGGTTTTAGCTTCCTCAAGCTGAACACATCGTAGGAGAGGCAATGAATGACCACGTCGATACATTGTCCCATCCACTATCACATACCGCGGAGCTTGATAAAGTATTTTTCTTGCATCCTTTCTATCGTCAGGTAGCCTTCCTGTTGTGAGGTATTCCATTATGAGAGTCATCCAAGTCGGTCTTGTGTTGATCATTTTTAATTCTATCATTTCTGTTACACTCGGATTCTCCAAGAACTCCACTGACACTACATTCAATGTCTCAGCTTCTTTTGTGGTGGCAAGTCGTGCCAAGGCGTCAGCATTTGAATTTTTCTCGCGAGGTATCAGTTCAACAGAACTGTACTAAAATTCAGACAATTCTCCCTTCACCTTAGCTAGGTAGGCTGCCATCTTGGTACCTTGAGCTTGATATTCTCCCAACACCTGATTAATCACGAGCTGAGAATCACTATAGCATTGGACGGCCTTTGCCTTGAGCTCTGATCTGTGAAAATTAATACGCAAGTATACGTGGTCGAATCAAGTAATATATGATAAGTAAAGTGTCGATCCCACGAAGACTGTTTTCCAAATACCACTAATTGTTCTTTAACTTTCTCTTTGGTGAATTAAAATTAAGATGAAAAATTAAAACTAAAGTGAATACTATAACTTATAAACAGAATTTAAATAAATGGAAACAAAACAATGAATCAACTAATAAAAAGTCTAAGAATTAATTTCATCAACTTTTCATTCTATTAATTTTACTAATCATTTCTAAAACTCTTCTTCTATTCTAATAGCAGGTTAACATAATCGATTCATATTCTTTTTCAAGATATAAGATCTCAATCTATATGCAGGTTTTCTATATTTCTGTGATAAACTTAAACACATAGAAGGCATATATGCATGGAAACTTAATTACTACACAAGTCATACAGGTACTTTCGTCCAATATGCAACCTATGTCTATATAATGATAGCATATTCAATTCTCATCTTTCGAATTTTGAATAAAAACCATTAAATCAAGTAAATAGTGATCAAATATTTACTAGCATTAAGCAAACATTATATAGATTAGAATAGAGAAGAAGTATCAATAGAACATCATAATAAAATTAAATAGAAATCCAAGTGACTACATTAATCCCTAGATAAGAATATTAGTTCATGGAAAAGAATAGAAAAAGAAATAAGAGGAAATAGAGAGAGGTCAAGAAGAAAGAGAGAGATAGATCCAAAATAGTCTAAAACATTCTTTTTATATTGATAAGGTTGTTGATAAGAGTTTTCTAGATGTTTCCATTTGTTACTTGATAATGCTCCAAAATATCTTTATTTGAATTTCAAATCCCCTAACTCTAGCTTGCGTAATCTTGTAGGTCAAATATCACCACTTAAAATCCGAATTTGACTTTCCTTGTGAACCAATCTTTCGTAGGTCTTTGAATAAGCTTTCCAACGCCACCAAGAATACGTAAATCGTATAAGTGAGCTGGGAGATATGGTCAAAATACCGAAACTGTCTCAGATTCAAAATATCTCGGATTTTTTCAACAATTTAAGTTTAATTTCTCATTTACTTCTCCAATCAATTCAAATAAATATATTTTTATTGTTTTTCTCTTGATTGAAGATAATATTTCAAATAAATTTTTAAATATTTCTCAAATATCCATTTAACAAATGACAACCTGAAAAATATAACAACCACACATAAAAAGAACTAAAAATATAAAATAATAATAATAAAACTAAATAAAACTAAGACTAAAAAGTATTAAAAATCTATCCTATCAAATTCTCCCAAACTAAACATTTACTCGCCCTCGAGTAAAGAACACAAAAGACAAACATAAACCAAACTAAAATCCTAAAACAACCAACACAAATGAATCAAGCCAACAACAACAATTTAAACCTCAAAATATTATGAACAACATGCTTATATAATATTCAGGAAAATCAATCAATAATTTAGAATTTCAGTCAAAACATTTTTCCAATTCACGTAAGTCCAAAAAAAAATAAAAGCTCTCAAAATCATGATTAATAAATAAAATGTATTTGAATCATTTCATGCTCACCAAATTTTTTTCATTACAATCAATTAATATCATTATCCCATAAGCCTGCTATACTTACTAATCTCCACTAATGTAGAAAACACATGCTCAAAAATCAATATGACTTTCATGGCTTATAATTGAACGGCTTAGGTAAAGGTTGATGAAAAAGTCATTTAGGCTCAAATATATCATAAGCATACAAACCAATCTTATGAAAAACTCACGAACCCAAAACAATCCCAAATTTCTCAATCTTTCTTGCTTTGAGAGAAAACTCATACACATGTTTTTTTTCTTTTTTTCTTTTTTTTTTCATTTCATTTTTTTTTCTAATGATACTACACTCCTCCAAACTTATTTCTTTATATTTTCAATTGGAGTGTAGTTTATTTTCAATATTTTTTTTCTTTCTCTCTCAATTTTTCTTTTTTTATTGACTGAAATTTCCAAATATTATCCCCATTACAAACCATCCCCCAATCACTTTTCATATGCTCATGGTATACATCAAAGGGAAGAAAAAAAAATAATAACAAAGTTTTAAATAGGCTCGAAATAAGTGTCAAACAAAAAGAATCAAATTAGGCTCAAAATGGGGTAACTAGTGATTTAATAAATCAAGGTTGGCTTGAAAGGCTCAAACGTTTCAAAGAATTGCCTAAATCATCTTCCTAAATATGCATCATCTAGGATTTCATCTAAAAAAGCAAGCAAACAAGTTCTAGAATAACAACATTTCAATCTTATTTTTATTTTAAAAATTCAGCAAGCATAAATAAAATTCAAGCACACAAAATTTATCAAAAATCATGATTAAGCTCTCAATTATTTAAGTGGACAAAGTAAAAATTGAAACAACTATTCAACCAAGCACACAGATTTTTAGAGCTTTATTCTCATTCAATTTATACAACACATGATTCAATCATATTATCATTGGCTATTCATTGTCAACTTGATTCAACGAACACTCTAAACAAAAACTAAACAAAACATAAAAATAAATATAAACCTAACAAAACTTAAACAAACTAAGATATCTACACTGAGCAAAGCAATAAAAATCAAATTCCTTCCCTAAAACTTAATCTAAACATTGTCCCCAATGTATAAATAAAAGAAAAGGAAAAGAAAACTTCCCTGTAATCCAATGCATTACTCCATTGTAGTGACTCTCATCTATATCTTCCTCAGTGTTTTATATTTCGAAACACATCAATGAGTGGTTGACGCCCATAATAAGCGTCATACAAGATAACTTGAAGGTTGTCATTCTGAATGCCCTCAAGCTTGGCTAGATATGAATATGTTTGGCAGGTCAGACCAACAACATAAGACCTTGAGTGATGATCTTGGGGAGAAAACTTTGGTAGCTCATAAAGGATGTAGAATAATGAAGGAGTCATCAATTTAAAATATGGATCCACTGGCGGTGTATATGATTGAAGCATTGATGAACTCAAATCAATGATTGCAGTTGCTTCCTCATCCTCCAAAGTCATATTTTTCTCATCTTCATTTATGAATTCCTCATACAACCCTTCTAATTGTTTTTCACTCTCCACACGGATATCCATAAACATGCTTGTGATTTGATCTTCAACAACTTCATGATCATGGATGAAATTTACTTCATTCACCACACCATAATCATTATTTACCAAGCAAGTATCCAACATAGCAAAATTTTGAGTGAATATAACTTCGAAGGTCTCTTGTTCATCAACTTTACACTCAATATCTTCTAATGGCTCAACCATTGGTACTTCTATATTATTCGAACAACTCTCACAACCTTGATTGTTTGAGTAATTGTCCTTAAATCAGTCTATATTCTGCACCATTACATTTAAATTGTGCTTCAATTGAGTCAGTACTTCTTCAATTTCTGGTTTATGCTCTTCATGCTCTAATGGTTGGGGTATAATATTAGGAACATTGAATAATGGAGGACATTGGTGACTCCAACCTTGCAGCGAAGGATCCCAATGCCAATGGTAATCAAAATTTTCCATATCATTCAACAACTCCATTATATCATCATGACATCTTCTTAATAAAGGTTCATCAGTTACCTCTGCTCCATAATTTACCCAACATCTTGTTGCATCATCTAATCCATTGTAAAAGAAAAGTGTAAGACACCCCGTTGAGTAATTGTGATAACATCTCTCCACCAATTCATTAAATCTCCCCCAAGCGGAGTAAAATGGCTCATTGTGTTGTTGGGAAAAACCCACGATGTAATCTTGATGGAGCTTTTTTTTTATTTACCTCTCAAGTCAAACACAGATAAGAAACATAAATTAAATAATAATAATAAAAAAAACAAGTTAGAATAAAAATCAATTGTGTTGATATTAATAATATAAAATATAAAAACCAAATTAGAAAAAAAAAAATTAATTTTAATATTGGAAATTTAGTCCCCGGCAACGGCGCAAAAAACTTTATCCATGTAAATTAACATGCAAGTATACGTGGCCGAATCAAGTAATATATGATAAGTAAAGTGTCGATCCCACGAAGACTGTTTTCCAAATACCACTAATTGGTCTTTAACTTTCTATTTGGTGAATTAAAATCAAGATGAAAAATTAAAGTGAATACTATAAATTATGAACAGAATTTAAATAACTGGAAACAAAACAATGAATCAACTAATAAAAAATCAATAATAAAAAGCCTAGGAATTAACTTCATCAACTTTTCATTCTATTAATTTTACTAATCAGTTCTACAACTCTTCTTCTATTCTAATAGCAGGTTAACATAATCGATTTCTATTCTTTTTCAAGATATAAGATCTCAGTCTATATGCAGGTTTTCTACATTTCTGTGATAAACTTAAACACATAGAAGGAATTATGCATGGAAACCTAATTTCTACACAAGCCATACAGGTACTTTCGTCCAATATGCAACCTATGTCTATATAATGATAGCATATTCAATTCTCATCTTTTGAATTTTGAATAAAAACCATTAAATCAAGTAAATAGTGATCAAATATTTACTAGCATTAAGCAAACATCATATAGATTAGAATAGAGAAGAAGTATCAATAGAACATCATAATAAAATTAAATAGAAATCCAAGTGACTACATTAATCCCTAGATAAGAAAATTAGTTCATGGAAAAGAATAGAAAAAGAAATAAGAGAAGAAAAAGAGGAAATAGAGAGAGGTCAAGAAGAAAGAGAGAGATAGATCCAAAATAGTCTAAAGCATTCTTTTTATAGTGATAAGGTTGTTGAAGAGAGTTTTCTAGATGTTTCCATTTGTTACTTGATAATGCTCCAAAATATCTTTATTTGAATTTCAAATCCCGTAACTCTAGCTTGCATAATCTTGTAGGTCAAATATCACCATGTAAACATCCAAATTTGACTTTTCTTGTGAAACAAGCTTTCGTAGGTCTTTGAATAAGATTTCCAACGCCACCATGAACACGTAAATTAGATAAGTGAACCGGGAGATATGGTCAAAATACCGAAACTGTATCAGATTCAAAATATCTCAGATTTTTCTAATAATTTAAGTTGGATTTCTCCTTTACTTCTCCAATCAATTCAAATAAATATATTTTTATTGTTTTTCTCTTGATTGAAGATAATATTTCAAATAAATTTTTAAATATTTCTCAAATATTCATTTAACAAATGACAACCTAAAAAATACAACAACCACACATAAAAAGAACTAAAAATATAAAATAATAATAATAAAACTAAGACTAAAAAGTATTAAAAATCTATCTTATCAAGCTCCCTTGCCACTCTCAGTCCAGCTAATAAGGCCTCATATTCATCGTCGTTGTTGGATGCCTCGAATCTGAATCTCATAGATGTATGAAATTGATGCCCCTCTTGGGAGATTAAGACGATCCCAGCTCCCGATCCGTTCTCGTTTGATGATCCATCCACGAAGATTTTCCATAACTCCTACACCGGTTCCTTCAAGAGCTCATTTTGAAATCAGTTGCATTCAACCAAAAAATCAACAAGGGTCTGGCTTTTGATTGAGATTTGTGGCACGTACAATATCTCAAACTGGCTAAGCTCAATAGCCCATTTTAAAAGACGTCCCGACGTTTTGGGTTTTTGCAATACCTGCCTTAAAGGTTGGTTGGTCATGACGTTGATTGAATGGGACTGGAAATATGGTCGAAGCTTTCTGGAAGCCAATATCAGACAGAATGCCAGCTTCTCTATCAGTGGTTATCGTGACTCACCTCCGAGAAGTCTCTTGCTTATATAATATACTGGTTTTTGAGCACGGTCTTCTTCTCGAACTAACACGGCACTTACTACATTTTCTGTCACGGCCAAATAAAGGAACAGAGGTTCTCCAGTCATAGGCTTAGATAACACTGGGGGCTCGGCCCAGTGCATTTTTAGGTCGCGTAATGCCTGTTCGCACTCCTCATTCCACTCAAATTTTTTGTTTCCCCTGAGCAAGTTGTAAAATGGCAGGCACTTGTTAGTAGATTTTGAAATAAAACAATTCAAAGCTACCACCTTTCCAGTAAGGCTTTGAACTTCTTTGCGCGACCTAGGCGAGGGCATTTCTAACAACAACTTGATTTTCTCAGGATTTGCCTCTATTCCCCTCGTGTTGACTATAAAACCCATAAATTTTCCAGATGCCACTCTGAACGTGCACTTCTGAGGATTCAGCTTCATGTCATACCTCCTGAAGATTCCAAAACATTCTTCTAGATTAGATGCATGGTTATCAGCAGTCTTTTATTTGACAAGCATATCATCAACATACACTTCCATACTTCTCATGATCTTATTAGTGAACATTTTGTTGACTAAGCGTTGATATGTAGCTCTGGCATTCTTCAGCCCGAATGGCATAACTTTATAACAATATACGTTATTTGGGGTCATGAAGCTAGTATGTTCCTGGTCCGCAGGATTCATCGCAATCTGGTTATATCCAGAATACGCATCCATGAAGGACATGAGCTCGTGACCTGCTGTGGCATCTACCAAATGATCAATCCTTGGTAGTGGAAAGCAATCCTTGGGACAAGCTTTGTTCAGGTCGGAGAAGTCGATGCATGTCCTCCATTTCCCATTTGGCTTTGGGACCAGCATGGGATTGGTGACCCAAATCAGGTATTTTGCTTCACGGATAAACTCGCACTTTAGTAGTCAAGCTACTTCTTCCTCAAGAGCCTCAGCTCTGACTGTTCCCAAGTGTCTCCATTTTTGGGATTTTGCAGGCACGTTCCTGTCCAAATTTAAAGTGTGCATGATTACACTCGGGCTTATTCCCACCATATCCTCATGTGACTAGGCGAAAACGTCCAGATTCTCTTGTAAGAAATTGACCAGCTCCTTCTTCCTTTTATCACCCAGATTCTTCCCAATCTTTACGACTCTCGAAGCTTCTTTAGGGTCAATGTTTACTTCCTTGAGCACCTCTATAGCTTGGAGTTCTGACCTGTCTTCGCCCATTCGTGGGTCAATGTCTTCACGTGGGGCGACGTCACTATCCTCTGCTTGCTGAGGTTCTTCCGTCCCACAAGTAACTTCTGCTTCCTAGGACTCCTCACCTCCGTCATTTATGACCATTGCTTACTGCCGGGTTGTGATTTTCCCTTCATAGAAATGCTATAGCATTCTCTAGCAGCGAGTTGATCACCTCTGACGGTGCATATTCCCATAGCTAAGGGGAATTTTATTGCTAGGTGGCGGATAGAGGTTATGGCTTCAAATGCCATCAATGCAGGTCGACCCAAAATTGCATTGTATGCAGCTGGACAGTCGATTACCACGAACTCAAGTAGCTTGGAGACAGTTCGTGAACCTTCTCCCAATGTTACCACTAATTCGATCGTCCTGATGGCTGCTGACCCTTCACCAAAAAACTCGTACAAATTCATTGAGGTCGCCTTCAATTCTGTTACAGATGACCCCATTTTTTCCAAGGTGGACCTAAAAAGTAGATTCACAAATTTCCCATTATCTACTAGTGTCCTCCGGACCCTTCGGTTGGTGAGCTGAACAATTATGACCAAGGGATTGTTATGTGGGATTGGATGTGGCTAGCATCCTCTTCTGTAAAAATGATTGATTGTTTTTCCAATGCACAATAATGCATTCACTCACTCAATAATTGTACCCTAATTTTAGCCCGAGTTCATTCACTCAGCTCGGGTACAGCTGGCAAATAAATATACGGAGGAATAACCAAGGAAATGATATATGCTTATTATCCACGTAGACAACTCTAGTTTCATGTTGTCATAGGTGGTGTTAGGCGTCCTGGGTTTAACCTGAGCTACGAACACGAAGGTTGTGAAGCGCAAGCTCATAATATTAAAACAGTTGTTGAAGCACGAGCTTGGAGGGGATATCCAGCTCGTGGTAGTTCTAGTATATTGCATATCAACGGATCCCAGAGACTCTGGATCCCTTTATACGTATATTTATGACCAAGTTGTCATATTTAATATCCCAGATATTAGGATTACATTTATCTTGTGATCAGATCATATCCCAATATAAATGGGAATTATTTGTATTAAATGTAATAATTATGTAAATGCGTGATTGACTCACGCAGTTACCCAAACCTGTCCATGGAATTCCTTTAAAAAATACTGGGAATATTGGACAGGAAAGGGGACCATTATTCTGTAATACCGAAACTATACCCAAATAGAGAGAGAAATAGCAATAATATTGACTCGTGGACTAGGTGGATTTTAACCACTGAACCACGTAAAAGTTCTGTGTTCTTGAGTGAAATCATTTATTTTTCATTACGGTTTATTAAGCACAAATCTACCTTATTATTTCTTAATACACTGTTGGCGAAAAACCACGTCAACATTTTGGTGCTTTCATTGAGAGAAAAATTAGTGCTTTATCAAAATCACAGTTGAATCTCATCATGGTGCTCACACACTCAATGCACGATAATGAGATAGAACAGCCTAGTGGGCAGGAGGCCCATCATAGCGCTGTTTTGAACGAGCATGGCCCTGAAGTCCAGCAATGTCCAGGAAAGCAACCGGCGGGTCACATCGACACTATGAGTTCGGCGTCATTACCACCGAATCCAAACCCATACTACTTAATTTCCGTTGAGATGGAAAATATGCAGTTAAGAAGCCATCTCGCTAAAGCAAACAGGAAAATTTAGGAGGTTTTGGCTTGGTTACCCCCTCTTGCAATCGACGTTAATGTCAGAAAGAGGCAAAGTGGGTCTCACAAGTCCCACAGGAATAACTGATCCAAACTAAGTCGGTCAATCAGACTGTCACCCCAAGTTATGTGCCTACAGGGTGAGATCGCCAGAATGCTCAACCCAGTGGCCCCCACAGGGGTCATCAGCATGTCAATCAATCGATTAGAACTGCAACCCCAAGTTCGGTGCCTCCTTCATAGGCACCTAGGAATGCCCATGGCAATCCATGAGGAGGGGTTGGGATAGGCTCATAGAGACTAATTGTTCCAGCAAACTCTCCTACGTCGCGATCGGATCATCAGGTGCAGAGAGCTAGAAATAATGGGGTAGAACAAAGGCGGGCTAATCTATCTCGCCCTGATGGGACAAGGATTTCCTCGCCAATAAGGCATCCCTCATAACCTATAAGACATATGACGCCACCTCGTCCTACACAGGACATTCCACCTTATGGAGATAGTAGGAGAAATTCTCCTCCATCTGCCAATACCTATGTCCCACGGACACGTGTTGAAAATCCAAATCCTCGAGCTATAAGCTTCGAAAATGGGAGTTACTGGATCTAAAGTCATTGTAGTGGTAGGTCTGAGGGCAACCTAAGAAATTAGTTGAGTTCGGCGTAAAGACCACGGTGAGAGTTGCAACCCGATTTGCGTGATCGCTTGAATTCGCAGAGAAGGAATCTAGCTCGAAATGAAGATGTTAGTTATACTCGACAAGAGGGAGGTCCATCCATAGTATGTGATAATGGGAATGCCCCACTAAAACAAGCTCAAGCTTGGAGGGATAATAACCCATCAAACGCGTACGATAGGATGGGAGCCGTTGAACAACCCCCAAGTAACCTAGGGACCAGAGACTAGACCCTCGAGAGGCTAGCTCTGATGGAAGAGCAAATGAAGAGGCTTTTATCTGGAAAAGATAATGACATTTGCGACTCAGAGGATGAGCTCAAGCCTTTCGCTCCATATATTGCGGCGGCCACATATCTGGTAGGCTTCAGAATGCCACACTTGTCAAAGTTTGATGGAGATGGAGATCTGTCAGATCACCTCGGAATGTTTAACACCATGATGATGGCCCACAATGTTGGACTCGGTCTAAGGTGTATTTTATTACCTGCAACTCTGGTCGAGCCACCTAGGCATTGGTTTAAGCAATACAAGAGACATTCCATATGCTCGTGGAAGAAGTTTTCCTCCAAGTTCAAAAAAGCATTTCGAGCATCACAAGCAGATCGAGTTGAGGCTAATTCATTGGCCAATGTAAAGCAACAACCTTGGGAAACATTGAAGGCACATCTAAGTCAGTTTTCCATTGTTGCTGCACGAGTTAGGGATGTTGATGACAGCTCCAAGCTCATGGCACTGAGGACAGGAATCCTCATCGGGAGGGACTTGTGGTAAGAACTCTAAAGGAAAGGAGTTAAGAGTGTGGACGAATTCTTGGCCTGAGCTCAAGAGTGGATTAACCTAGAGGAAGCGCGAGCTTCTGTCACAGGAACCAGCCAGACCCCCGTCCAGCTCATTGGAATGGTAACGAATGTTGCAGCT
Source organism: Humulus lupulus (assembly GCF_963169125.1). Lineage (NCBI taxonomy): Eukaryota > Viridiplantae > Streptophyta > Magnoliopsida > Rosales > Cannabaceae > Humulus > Humulus lupulus. Next base: position 224,580,658 of record NC_084796.1, read on the forward strand.
ATGGCTCAAACCGTTACCCAGAATAACCAAGGGGGAAATAACAAGAGGAAGGGAAATGGCGAGGGTGACCAGAGCAAGACAAAGAAAAATAAGTCTGGGGAGAAATTCAAGCCTGTTTACGCCACTTACACCGAGCTAACGGATACTAGGGAGCGCATCTTCCTGGAAAATTCTACTCACCTTCCATGGAAGAAGCCAGAGTCGTTGAAGAACCAAAGGACGAAGAGAGATCCTTCGAAGTTCTACCGATTCCATAATGATATTGGTCATAACACTGATGACTGTTGACAACTGAAGGATGAAATCGAAACTCTTATTAGAGCAGGACCTTGGCCCAGTACGCCCGAAATCAGGTGGTCTCTAATCATCCTGCTGGACCAAACCCTCCGTCAGTCCCCGAAGCTCCAATAAGTCAAACTGGAGCTCAAGCAAATCAGGACGACCCTCCTCCGATAATAGAGGTAGATATAGCCACCATTTCGGGAGGACCTCATCTGGCAAGCACGAGCAGCAGGGCCTAGAAGAGGTACATTAACGAACCGAAACTCTACCAAAATGGAGAGAGAATCGGCAATAATACTGACTCGTGGACTAGGTGGATTTTAACCACTGAACCACGTAAAATTTCTGTGTTCTTGAGTGAAATCATTTATTTTTCATTACAGTTTATTAAGCACTAATCTACCTTATTATTTCTTAATATACTATTGGTGAAAAAATCGCGTCAACAATATTAAACAAATAATCATGAAAATAAAACATGTGAGCAAAGTGATTGACCAAGTCAAAAAAATGAAATCTATTCTTTTATTGATAATAAAATGACATTACAAAGAAATGGGGTTTTAATTAGGGCATAAAACCCCAACAAACTCCCACTTGAATTAATTGAAACTAATGCCTTAATTCTACTAATCCCATTTCTTTGATATGCTTATCAAATGTAGCTTCTGGTAGTGTCTTTGTATACGGATCTGCAAGATTGTCTTCAGATGCAATCTTCATAACCATCACATCTCCCCTAGCCACATATTCTCAAATTATGTGATACTTCCATTCTATATGCTTACTCCTCTTATGACTACGAGGTTCTTTCGAGTTGGCTATTGTTGCGATAATTATATGCTATGCAAGTGCACACAGTCGCAATTTGTAATAAAATGGTAAAAACCAAGTATCGTCCTCAAGGACCGATTTATCAATTACCAATCAATCAATCTTTTTTATTCTATTTGATTAAACAATTTTCAAAGATTTCAAATAAAGAAGAATACTAACGAAGCACAATGAAAAATTAAACAAAATAACAGAGAAAATAAAATTAGGACAATTATGATCCTCTATTTTCCACCCTTTTAGTTCCTGATGCAAGAATTATATCCCCTTCTCCCTATTCAAGAATAAGTTGCAAAAACAATTCATAATCTGGTTAAGATTTACAAAATTCAATCTAAATGACAACTTCCTATATTTCTATGGTAAGTTGAATCATGAAGAAGGCATTAAACACGCAACTCAGAAAAAATAGGCAAACAATTTAGATACTTTCGTTCTAAATTGAATTTGCATCCAAACAATCAAAGCATATCAAATTTCACTTTTCAGATTTCAATTTGATTCATGAAATAACAACTAGAGGTGATCAATCAATAATTGCACAAGTAACACAGATTGTAAGGAATTGAAAGAGATGAAGAAGAACATCAATTTTTCATTAAACCATAAAAAGGGTTTCCAAAAGATTCACATAATATCCCTAAAGAAGAAATTAGCCCATAATATTCATTCTAACAATCATAGAATTCAATTACAAACATAAAAATTGAAGATAGATGATGAAAAACACAAGAATGGATCCTCCAATGGTATTCTCCACTCTCAGCCGTCGTCTCACTCCCTTCGGCACCCTCCCAGTCGCAACATTATGTTTCTCAAATATCCCTACAAAGTTCCGAGTGAAAGGACCAAATTGCCCATCAAAAAGTGGTCAGAAATGTGAAAATTGCATCACTAGCGCTGTAGCGCTACTTCTGGAGCACTATAGCGCTATTAGCAGTGGAAAAATGCCTCAAAATCTGGTGCACTAGTGCTGTAGCGCTCTTATTATGGCGTTGTAGCGCTAAAGTCAGAATAGAACAAAACTCGGTTCGAACAGCCTGCAGCGTCAGCTCATCGTATTTTGATCATAAATCCTCCGATATAACTCCGAATTGAATGATTCAAAAACCTATGGAAATCTAAAAGAAATATATACAACTTCTATTTCTAGAAGTGTTTCTAGAAAGTGAATAAATCATGGTCAAAATGCGGCTTGAAGTCTCAGACTTGTGTTTTAGAGCATAAACGACGTGTGTTGAGCATCTTCAATGTAGTATTTTCCAAACATAATGTCTTGAAACTCCACAATCAACACGAAATCCATCTTATTTATCATATTTAACATGTTTCTTCTCATTTCACTCCATATTATGTACTTGACCATTAAAGCCTGAAACAAGAAGAAAACAAGCATAAATCTGCGCTAAACAATCCTAAATAACTAAAAACATAACATAAAACAATCTCTAAAACAAACCTAAAATGAACCTAAAAAATTCCCCCAAACTTAACCTTTACTCGCCCTCGAGTAAATAATCTAACTAGACTCAAACCTAACAAACCAAGTTGACATAACTAACCAATTCAAACACTCAAGAATGATGTGCATGTATAATTCTCAAGAAAAATTTCATGCAATTTAAACTTTAATCTAGATTTTCAATCTTAACCACTTCACAATTCACTGCAATTTGTCAACATCAAAGATCATTTACTCATAACTTGCAAATAAGATAATTGAACTACTTTATGCACATCAAATTCTCACCAACTAACCACAAACTCAAGTATTCCATATGCCTGCATTACTTACTATTCTCCATTAATATAAACAAATGCACAAATAAGAATCAATAGGACTTTATAAGGGTTGTAATAGAAGGCTTAGGTAAAGGTAGATAAAGAGACAATTTTAGGCTTAATCATACCACAAGCATTCCACCAAACAAGCTTTCCCAACAATTTCACACCATTTACCCCTTGTTACCCCTTTTTCTGTGCAATGATTGAGAATGTTTATATATATATTTTTTTTTTTCAATAAACTCCCCCAAACTATGATTTTTTTTCAATAAATAATTGTTTGGGAGCATAATCATTTTTCACTTTCTTCAATTTTTTTTTTCTCAATCAAAAGTAAATTTCTGAATAACACATAATACAAACATCCCATTACACATTCACCCCCCTCATATAATAATTTTCATGCTCATGGTATGGGTCAAAAAGAGTAAATGGTATTTTATTTTATTTTTTTAGTTAGGCTCAAAAGAGTGTGTTAATCAAGAAAATGGTTATAAGGCAGGGTTGACTAAGGAGAAAATTTAACAGGGTTAGCTTGAAAGGCACAACCAATCCAAAAATGGCCTATATCATTTTCCTAAATGTGCACTATTTCAAATTTCATCTCAAATAGTAAGCAAGCAGGTTCTAGAATTTTTCAAACTTTTCAATCCACAAACCAAATTTGACATGCATAAAATAACTCAAGTATAACATTTGCAATGTATGAACAATAGATCTCTAATGTCAACAAATCACAGTGAAAAACAAAATAGTCTAACCAAGCACACAGATTAATTTAGAAACACAACAATTTTTCCTTTGGATTATACTACAAAACAGTCAATCAGATTGAAATGGTCATTATTGTCAACTTAATTTGTACTCTAAAACATGACTCTAAACGAACAACGAATTAAAATTAAAAACAAACAAACAAACCAAAAATGCAACAAAGAAAACCAGAAATAAATCTCTCCCCCAAACTTAAAAACCGAACATTGTCCCCAATGTGAAGTGAAGAGTAAGGAAAGAAGACTTACCTCAAAAAGCACGCCACGTCAGTATGGCAGAGGTGGAGGGGGCTTGAGTTCGGGATGGCGGAGGTGGTGGCCACCCCTTGCATCCTTGAGAGCCATCGTGTCATACGAGGAGAATTCCCTTCCACTATTGAGAATATTGAAATTATCCCCAATGTCATCGAAACCTTTAAACTTGCCACACAATAATCTTTTCATACGACGTCGAACTGTTCGAAATCATTCTTTGGCCTTCTTCTTCTTTTTACCAATTGAATCTTGACAATCATTCACCACATCAACTCTACAACAGGTAGGAATTGCAGTTGCTGCAAAAACATTAAAACTTATTTCCTCATTTTGGACTCGCAACCTTAACTCCCCCTTTTGTACGTCAATTAAAGCTCGTCCTGTGGCTAAAAATGGTCTTCCAAGAATGATTGGGACGTTGGCATCCTCCTCCATATCAAGTACAATAAAATCTGTTGGGAAGATGAACTTGTCCACTTTTACCAAAACATCTTCAATAATACCCCGAGGATGTGCTATTGATCTGTCTGCCAATTGAAGAGTCACTGTTGTAGGTCTTGCTTCCCCAAGCTTCAATCTTCTGAACACAGAAAGCGGCATTAGATTAATGCTCGCCCCCAAATCACATAGAGCATTCATACTCTCAAACTTCCCAATAGTGCAGGGTATTGTGAAACTCCCAGGATCTCTTAGTTTCTGAGGAAGCTTTCTTTGCAGAATGGCACTGCACTCTTCAGTGAGCACCACCGTCTCATAATCATCCATCTTCCTCTTCTTGGACAGTATTTCCTTCATAAACTTCACATAACTTGGCATTTGTTCAAGTGCCTCGGCAAAAAGTATGTTAATGTGAAGTTTTCGAAAAATATCTAGAAACTTTGAAAATTGTTTGTCAAGTGTCTTCTTTTGAAGTCGCTGAGAATATGGAATCTTGATGTGGTGCTCATAACTCACTGGTGACTGATTCTTCTCAAGGTCTTCAATAACCTCTTCTTCTACCTTACCCTCATTCTCAACTTCAACTTTTGGTGCTGGTATAGACTTCTTGACTGGCTCTTCCAACTTCTTCCCACTCCTCAAAGAGATTGCATTGCACTGCTCTTTAGGATTCACCTCTGTATTACTTGGCAAATTTCCTTGAGGCCTACTTTGTAACATATTTTCCAATTGACCAACTTGCATCTCAAGATTCCTGATGGATGAGTGAGTTTCTGTCATAAACTGTGTTTGAGTGTTGGTGAGAGTCAATAATGCAGCTTGCAATTCATTAGGCCTTTCAGGTGGAGCTTGATTCATTGACTGTTGAGGCCTAAGCTGTTGTGATGAAGAGGCTTGATGCATTGGTGGCTGAGGCATATTATTCTGAAATTGACCCTGAAACTGAGGTTGCTGGCCCTGATTATTCCTCCAAGAAAAACTAGGATGATTTCGCCACCCAGGATTGTAAGTATTGGCGAATGGGTTATTTACTGGCCTCTGAAAGTTTCCCACCGCTTGAACCTGAGCTTGATCCATCGGAATGTTATTATTAATACTGGTAGGACACTGATCAAAAGAGTGAGAACCACCACAGATTTCAAACCTAGCTGCCATTTGAACCGCATTAGCATATACAGTGCTCTGTTGTAACTGTTTTGTCAAGGAGGCTGCTTGTGTTGTTAAAGCAGTGATTGCATCCAGCTCATGCACCCCAGCTACCTTTCTGACCCCTGATGATCTTTCCTCCGACCACTGATGATTGTTTGTGGCCATGTCCTCTAGCAGCTCATAAGCACCAGTTGCACTCTTACTCATAAAAGTACCACCCGCTGCAGCATCAATAATGGTTCTAGTAGTAGGACATAAACCATTATAAAAATTCTGCACTAACATCCACTGCTCAATGCCATGATGAGGAAATCTTCTCAAAAGTTCCTTGAACCATTCCCAAGCTTCATACAATGATTCTCCATTATTCTGGCAAAAATTATTGATTTCTCCCCTCAATTTAGCAGCTTTGGAAGGAAGGAAGAATTTTGACAAAAACTTCTGAGCTAGATCTTGCCAGGTGACAATTGAGTTCGGTTGCAAAGAGTTCAGCCAACTTTTAGCTCTGTCCCTCAGAGAAAATGGGAAAAGCCTAAGTTTAATTGCGTCATCACTCACCCCATTGTATCTAAAAGTTCCACACAACTCCAAAAAATTAGACAAATGGGTGTGAGGATCTTCAGAAGGCAACCCATTAAATTGAACAGAGGATTGCACCATTTGTAGAATAGCTGGCTTGATTTCAAAGTTGTTAGCCTCTACAGCTGGTGGGCGTGTACTATTTTGTACTCCCGTCAGAGTGGGCAGTACATAATCTCTCATGCTCCTCTCACCATTGTTCTGAGCCTGACCCCCTTGTGTAATTCCAGGAATTAAAACATTCCTGCCATCCCCATCATTTTGTGCCATCTTCACAGATTTCTGGGCCTCCCTCTTGTTCTTTCTATTTTTCTTGCAAGACTTTTCAATCTCAGGATTCAAAGGAACAAGATTGTCTGCTCCTCTTCTGCTACGCATATAACACAGTTCACCTGAGATAGACAAATTAAGTAACTAAACAGATTAGACACAAGAGAAATTAAAATCAAATTAGAATAAAAATTAATCAAACTAATATTGATAATTCTTTTCAGTCCCCGGCAACGGCGCCAAAAACTTGTTGCGATAATTATATGCTATGCAAGTGCACACAGTCGCAATTTGTAATAAAATGGTAAAAACCAAGTATCGTCCTCAAGGACCGATTTATCAATTACCAATCAATCAATCTTTTTTATTCTATTTGATTAAACAATTTTCAGAGATTTCAAATAAAGAAGAATCCTAACGAAGCACAATGAAAAATTAAACAAAATAATAGAGAAAATAAAATTAGGACAATTATGATCCTCTATTTTCCACCCTTTTAGTTCCTAATGCAAGAATTATATCCCCTTCTCCCTATTCAAGAATAAGTTGCAAAAACAATTCATAATCTGGTTAAGATTTACAAAATTCAATCTAAATGACAACTTCCTATATTTCTATGGTAAGTTGAATCATGAAGAAGGCATTAAACACGCAACTCAGAAAAAATAGGCAAACAATTTAGATACTTTCGTTCTAAATTGAATTTGCATCCAAACAATCAAAGCATATCAAATTTCACTTTTCAGATTTCAATTTGATTCATGAAATAACAACTAGAGGTGATCAATCAATAATTGCACAAGTAACACAGATTGTAAGGAATTGAAAGAGATGAAGAAGAACATCAATTTTGCATTAAACCATAAAAAAGGTTTCCAAAAGATTCACATAATATCCCTAAAGAAGAAATTAGCCCATAATATTCATTATAACAATCACAGAATTCAATTACAAACATAAAAATTGAAGATAAATGATGAAAAACACAAGAATGGATCCTCCAATGGTATTCTCCACTCTCAGTCGTCGTCTCACTCCCTTTGGCACCTTACCAGTCGCAACATTATGTTTCTCAAATATCCCTACAAAGTTCCGTGTGAAAGGACCAAATTGCCCATCAAAAAGTGGTCAGAAATGTGAAAATTGCGTCACTAGCGCTGTAGCGCTACTTCTGGAGCGCTATAGCGCTATTAACAGTGGCAAAATGCCTCAAAATCTGGTGCACTAGCGCTGTAGCGCTCTTATTATGGCGCTGTAGCGCTAAAGTCAGAATAGAACAAAACTCGGTTCGAACAGCCTGCAGCGTCAGCTCATCGTATTTTGATCATAAATCCTCCGATATAACTCCGAATTGAATGATTCAAAAAGCTATGGAAATCTAAAAGAAATATCTATAACTTCTATATCTAGAAGTTTTTCTAGAAAGTGAATAAATCATGGTCAAAATACGGCTTGAAGTCTCAGACTTGCGTTATAGAGCATAAACGACGTGTGTTGAGCATCTTCAATGTAGTATTTTCCACACATAATGTCTTGAAACTCCACAATCAACACGAAATCCATCTTATTTATCATATTTAACATGTTTCTTCTCATTTCACTCCATATTATGTACTTGACCATTAAAGCCTGAAACAAGAAGAAAACAAGCATAAATCTGCGCTAAACAATCCTAAATAACTAAAAACATAACATAAAACAATCTCTAAAACAAACCTAAAATGAACCTGATAGCTATCACTCGTGTATTGTCACAAAACTACACAAGTGGCTTATCCATTTCTTGAATAACACCAAGATCCGAATAGAACTTCTTTAGCCAGACTATTTCCTTAGTTGCTTCTGACGTGGTTATGTACTCAGCCTCCATGTTGGAATCTGAGATTGCATCTGCTTTATGCTTCTCCATATCACAACTCCACCCTCAAGAGTAAACACCATTCCAGAAGTAGACTTCCTTTCATCGACATCAGTCTAAAAATCTGAATCGGTGTAGCCTACAGGGTTCAGAACACCACCCTTATAGACTAACATATAATCCTTAGTCCGCCTTAAATACTTCATGATATGCTTAGCTGCTATCCAATGTTCCGGCCCCGGGATTGACTGATACCTGCTCACTACTTCCACTACATAGCAAATATCTAGTCTAGTGCACAACATAGCATACACCAAACTTCCAACTGCAGATGCGTAAGGAACATTTCTCATTACATCTTCCTCTTCAGGAGTCTGGGGAGACTGCTTCTTTGAAAGATGAATTCCATGGCAGGACGATAAACGTCCTTTCTTGGAATTTGTCATTGAGAATCGTTCAAGCACTTTATCTATGTAAGCTACTTGAGATAGAGCTAAGAGTATGTTCTTTCTATCCCTAATGATCTGGATACCGAGAACATAACTTTCTTCACCCAAATCCTTCATCTGGAATTGAGTGCTTAGCCAATTCTTCACATCTGACAATTTCTTAACATTGTTTCCAATGAGTAGGATATCATCTACATAAAGAACCAAGAATACCACTATTTGATTTGCCTTCAGTTGGTAAACACAAGGCTCGTCAATATTTTGTTCAAAGCCATAGGTTTTGATTATTTCATCAAACCTAAGGTTCTAGGAATGAGAAACTTGCTTAAGTCCATAAATAGACCTATTCAACTTGCAAACTTCTCTTTCTTGTCCAACTACTTTAAATCCTTCTCGTTGATCCATATAAATTACTTTGTCAAGCTTCCCATTAAGAAAAGTTGTCTTGACGTCCATTTGCCAGATCTCATAGTCGAGAGCGGCTGCTATGGATAGGAGGATGCGAATGGACTTGAGCATGGCTACCGGACTAAAAGTTTCCTCATAGTGCACGCCTTCTCTTTGGGTACAAACCTTTTCCAATAATCGAGTGTTGACGGTGAAATCTCGTCAACGAAATTAGATCGGAAAATTCAAAGGTAAGTCGAGTGAGGATTTTGTAAGAACTAAGAATAAACTTTAAGAAAAAGTAGACACAGATAAATGATGGAGCAAATCCTGGTATATTTCTCAATAGCCTCTCCTTACAATGAATTTTCCCAACCCCCTTTCAGGTGGTCTTAGGGTTCCTTTTATAGTAGGCTCTAATGGCCTTAGATACATAGTGGTCCAGGGGACCAAGTGGTACATACGTACTGTGTCAGGGGAGTGGCTTCAGAGGTTGTGGTCGTACACCCCGTACAGAAGCAGGTGTCAGGAGGATGTCTCCACTACTTGTCGGTACCCATGTCTAATGCGTGGTGGCAGGCGTAGTGGCGCAGGAGGTAGTGGTGTCGGCTCTGACCCATGGCCGTAGACGTACGGACCATAACTCCAATTCTTGCATAACCACTCCTGGCATTCCCACTACTTGTCTGGTAAGGGTACTATATCCGTACTCTGACTTCTTTAGGTTTGTAGGCACATTCCATATTCATGCATGTACCTTGCCCTTTGTGAGTATTCTCACCTCCAAGGCCATGGGCGAGGCCATGGGCGAGGCCATGGGCGAGGCCATGGGCGAGGCCATGGGAGAGGCCATGGGCGAGGCCATGGGCGAGGCCATGGGCAAGGCCATACCTCATTGCGAGCCCCTGGTGCGCGCGGGGCACGAGGCCCCTGATGCGCGCGGGGTGCGAGGAGCATGGGCGCGCGGGGCGCGAGGCCATGGGCGAAGCCATGGACGAGGCCATGGTCGAGGCCATGGGAGAGGCCATGGGCAAGGCCATACCTCATTGCGAGCCCCTGGTGCGCGCGGGGCGCGAGGCGCATAGGCGCGCAGGGCGCGAGGCCATGGGCGAAGCCATGGACGAGGCCATGGTCGAGGCCATGGGAGAGGCCATGGGCAAGGCCATACCTCATTGCGAGCCCCTGGTGCGCGCGGGGCGCGAGGCCCCTGGTGCGCGCGGGGCGCGAGGCGCATGGGCGCGCGGGGCGCGAGGCCCCTGGTGCGCGTGGGGCGCGAGGCGCATGGGCGCGCCGGGCGCGAGGCCCCTGGTGCGTGCGGGGCGCGAGGCGCATGCGCGGGCGCGAGACCCCTGGTGCGCGCGGGGCGCGAGGTGCATGGGCGCGCAGGCGCGAGGCCCTTGGTGCGCGCGGGGCGCGAGGCCCCTGGTGCGCGCGGGGCGCGAGGCGCATGGGCGCGAGGCCCCTGATGCGCATGGGCGCGCGGGGCGCGAGGCCCCTGGTGCGCGTGGGGCGCGAGGCGCATGGGCGCGCGGGGCGCGAGGCCCCTGGTGCGCGCGGGGCGCGAGGCGCATGCGCGGGCGCGAGACCCCTGGTGCGCGCGGGGCGCGAGGCGCATGGGCGCGCGGGCGCGAGGCCCTTGGTGCGCGCGGGGCGCGAGGCTTATGGGCGCGAGGCCCCTGGTGCGCGCGGGGCGCGAGGCGCATGCCTTGATGAGACATGGGATACATCCTAGGTGCGAAATGTCTTCTTGGTGTGAGGTCCTTGGTGTGGGACACCTCGGGGCAAGGCTAGGCGCATGAGGTGTTGGCATGCGCGGGGTGCTGCTGGAGTGGTGTTCGCGAGGCTGGGGCCTTAACTTCGAGGGGCACGGATAAGGGCCATGTGTGCATGACAAACACGTCTAACAAGGTGATGCAGCTTGGAGGCCTGGAATGACCTCATGAGGCCTAGAGCTCTGCGAGTGTCTAACACTTCGATGGCCTATAATTACCTTCTGCCTTCATTGCGTACTTGGCGCCCTTGGTGCCCCTTAGCTATTTACTTCTTTAAGGGACTAGAAACTTCTTTTGTGTGTTTTTCTTATTTGGTGGATTTTCGGCATCCACATCGAGCTTTATAAGTCTCGTTATTTCCATCAACACCTCATTTCTTCTTGTAGATCCTCTTGCACCCAATGGCCCTAAAGTCACTAGGTGCTTCCACAAGATCCCAGACGGAATTTGAGTACATGGACTCCATTTCTTGTTTCATGGCTTTGACCCATAGTTCCTTTTCAGGGCTAGCCATTACCTATTTGAAAGACAAAGGATCATCGTCACCAATGTCACCAACAACCATATTGGTTTCACCATCCAAACCATAGCGAACTGGGTTCCTAGAAACCCTCCCACTACGACGAGGCTATGTGATCGTTTGCTCAGGAACAGTGGTACTTTCTTCATTTAAATCGACTTGCGTCGGTTGGACATGAAGAGTGGGAATTTCATCATCAACTCGCGTTGATGACGATGGAACATTGGTTGGAGTCAATTTTTTAACCATCTCCTCTAAAATACTTTTCTGCGTGGTTTGAAGTTTTGGACATAGTCATTTTCCAAAAAAGTAGCATTCGTAGAATTAAAAACTTTCTTTATTGAATGACTATAGAAAAGTCCACCTTGAGTACCTTTAGGATAGCCAACAAACATGCAAACTTCAGTTCGCGGTTCTAGCATTCCATCCTTTTTCCTCAAGACGTGGGTGGGACACCCCCAGATTCTATAATGGCGTAAACTAGGTTCACGACCATTCCATCATTCTAAAGGTGTTTTGGGGATTGATTGAGAATGTCATTCACAGTTTAAATTGCATTTCCCCATAATGAAGTTGGTAGAGTTGAGCAACTAAGCATGCATCTAACCATTTCCAATAAAGTTCTGTTCTGGCGTTCCGCTACACCTTTTTGTTGCAGAGTACCCGGGTCAGTAAGTTGTGATAAAATCCCAAGTTCAGTTAAATGATCTTGGAACTGCATATCCAAATATTCTCCACCCCTATCAAATCGCAAGATCTTTAATGTTTTACCTAATTGGTTCTGAGCCATAGCTAAGAATAAACTTTGAAAATGTTTCTGATTTCCTATGCATTAGGTAAAGACATGAGTATCTAGAGTAATCATCAATGAAAGTGATGAAATACTCAAAATCACCCATGGCTTGTACATTCAAAGTTCCATGAACATCTAAATGCACAAGTCCAAGTGGTTCTTTGGCCCTATCACCCTTTGCAGAGAATGGACGCTTGGTCAGTTTTCCTTCTAGACAAGATTCACAGACAGGTAATTCACCTAAGGTAGTTCCCTCAAAGGCCCATCCTTTGTAAGTCTTTGAATCCTATCATAGCCAATGTGACCTAGTCTCAAATTCCATAAATACGTCATGTTGTCGTTTTCGGTCTTTTGACATTTATTGGTCCTAGGTTTATCTACTTTGAATAAATCATTGTTAAGAACGAGGGGTTTGTTAGGTCGCATAATATAAAGCCCGTTTTCCAAACATGCAATACACAATTGTGATCCATTGAAAGAAATAGATATATTAGAACTTGTGAAAGTCATAACAAATTGCTCTAATTGCAACATGGAAACTGAAATTAAATTTCTACTGAAATTCGAAATAAAAAATACATCATTTAAGATTAAAAATTTATTTCTGAACTTCAGACGAGCTCTTCCTCTAGCTTGGACCGCAACAAACGCTCTGTTCCCAACTCTAAGCTTTAAGCCACCTTTGTCCACTTCCTACCACGATTCAAGAAGTTGTAAAGAGTTACAAACATGGTTAGTAGATCCAGAATCAATAATCCAAACAGATTTATCATTCTCTAAAACACATGTTTCTAAAATAAATGAACTATAATCATTGCCTTTGCTTTTTGCTGCTAGAAACTTGGGGCAATCCTGTTTCCAATGCCCCTTCTCTTTGCAGTGAAAAAACTTACCTTTACCTTTCTTGTTTTTCTTATTCTTCCCCTTAGGCATCTATGTATTTGGTTGTGCACTCTTGGAAACCTTTGCAGGCTTGGGGTTGTTGTTTTGTCCACCTTTCCTCTTGTTTCCAGCTTTCGAAGATGAAGCTTTGTTAGCTTAAGCCTTAGCTGGATCAGCAACAACAACAATAGTCTTATTTTCTCCTCCCTTGCTAGGTCCACCCATGATTGGCTCAAAAATCTGAAGCTCATTCATGAGCTGCATCAGACCATAGTTTAGTTGATCACGAACGTGCAGACACGGTGCCATCCGAGCATTTACGGTGCCATCACAAACGTGCAGAGACGATGTTATCCGAGCATTTAAGGTGCCATCAAGAACGTGCGGAGACGATGCTCTATGTTGATATTCTGCTTCCACTTAAGGAATTTTTCTCCAGTGAGTTTCTCCATCGAAAGTTGAGAAATGATGGGAGTAGACACAACCATACTTAAAAACTACTTATTATCAATAAAATAGAAATCAATCACTTTTGCTCAATAAAACTTCTATTCACGCAAAACTTCAAGAAATAACACAACATATATAAAAATATGTAAGATATGAGAAAAAATACCAAAATAATTATATTTCTATTTCTTTAGGTTTTTAACTAATCTATGATATCATTGTCCCAGTTGGCGAGAGTCAAAAATACCACTAGTTAAATAAAATTGTAAACTTATTTAATAATGGACACCATTATTAACAACGTACTATTTGATCAAAATAAGAAAACAAAATCTCTTATCAATAGATTTAGTCCTAGTAGTCACCATAGGGGTGAGTCTAGTAGAATTTGACCTATAATTATCTATCTTTCGAAATCTAACATTGTCAAAATAACTAATGAACACCTTCCGTAGGGGGATGAATCAATGCGTCTCAAGGCCCCATTAAGCTATTGACTTTGTTAAACCAACGGTGGAGATCGAATATAATTTTTAAAATAAGCTCATTATAAAATTAAAAATAGTATTTTTATTATTTATTTTTAGAAAATTAATGACTATGGTTTACCAAAAAATTAAAAAAATTAGAATTTTTAAAACCAAAGTCCTATAATTTCCTATTAATTCTAAAGTGTCACATTGAAACAAATTCAATTAATTTAGAATTAATTTGCTGCTAATCAATATTTAGATTTAACTAATATAATGAACCTATACAATTAAGTCAAACTCAAGTAAATGGGCCTTAACAATTGGGCTTGTATGGAGGAGGGTTGGGTCCAATGTAACGCCCTGGATAACCAAGACCATTACACTGTGTATTTGAAATAGTGCGAGACTTGCTAATCAAGTCATTTGATGAAAAATGTGAATCTGACGACAAAATCCGGTTAGGTTTAAGAGATTTTGGTTATAAACGAATAATTTCCATTAAAACAAATATTTGGTACATGGGATCCTAAATCAAGCTTTAAATACCGTAATTACATAATTTCCAAAACAAATAAATAACCAAGCCACTCTAATGGCAAAATACACTTTTTAGGTTCCCGTCCCTGTACAATCCCTCGACCGTGGCAGCCGAGCGGCTGACAATGTACACCTCGCCCCCAGAGCTCTCCAACTCATGATCAACTCATCTTACCCTTGCCTTTACCTGCACCACGTAGCACCCGTGAGTCGAGGCCCAGCAAGAAAACATAATATCATAGCATAACCAGTATTAACAGCTAAGTAATTCGCATAGCATAATCAAATGATTTACAAGACATTAATCAATTACCCAGCAAGCCATAGCATTCATTCAATGCAGCACATCAGTCAATAACCAATGATCTAATTCCAAATACTCAGCACATCGTACATAACAATTAACAATAGAATACATGTCAAGCAACAACTAGGGTTACTGCCCGTAGGCCACACCCTCTATTTAATCCACTATCTATGGCTCGCTTAGGCCAAGCCCAGTGTTCATCCCACTGACTTCAGCCCGCTTAAACCGAGCTCAGTGATTAATAAGCTGTCCTTAGCTACCAGTGGCCGAGTCGCGCCCTGTGCGCAAGTATTAATTTCAACACCCTTAGGTCGTTTATCACATGTCCCAGTGGCATAATACCACCTCATGACATTCATACAATTATAGGGAACTCTTAGTCCCAACATATTCACATGGTTTATCACAATCATATAACAATGAATACAAATATAGGGAACACTTAGTCCCATCCTATCCACATAAACAGGTGCAGTTTTCTTACCTTTAATTCCAAGTGCTTTAATTAGGAAAGACGACCCCCAAGCACGATCCTGCCCCGAGCCCAAGCGTACACCTAGTCACAACCATGATAAAGGATTCCATCAATAATTGTATAAGGATTTCCGGAAAGAGTTCTAGCCTCCGGGACATCAAATTCCATCAAACATGGTAGTGGGATCGATCCCGAGCACCCTAGGTTAGGTTCCCACGCTTAAAAACTCCAAAAGGCCAAAAATGCCCTTAAGGGCCGCGGCCCTCAAAGCATATGCCGCAGTCCGCCCCTGAAACAGAGGCTAGGCCTCCCTGAACACAGACACGCGTCGCGACCCTGCCCCTGTGGCGCCACGGCGCTCCCTCATCTCAAAGCCTTCCTGGCTCTTCCTTGCTCCGAAGGGCCGCGACACTCTAGGACAGAGCCGCGACCCAGCCCCGCGAACCCAGGGAAACCACCATTTTTAACATTCAAACCTCACCCAAATCCACCCTAAACCATCCCAATAACACAATTCAATTATCACAACTCTCTAACATGCTTCCAGCAGCAAAACCCATCAGAAATCTAGTCTAGAAACTCATCAAAACAACATTTAAATCTTTGAACCCACAAGCTCAAGAACACTCAAACCAGTCAAAGAAACATAGAATTTAATGACCAAGAATATAATTCGAAGCTTACCTCAACTCCTGGTTGATTCCCTTAGCTAACACTGAGCTAACCCCAAATCCTTAGCCTTAAATTGATCTTCAAAATCAAGACCCAAAAATCCTTAGAACCCAGCAAAGACCACAAAATTCAGCTAGCTAAACTAAAATTAAATGCTTACCTAAATTCCCTTTTGAACCTCCAGATTGCCACTGAAATATCCCTCAAGATTCCAGCTCAAATCCCTGA
This sequence comes from Humulus lupulus, assembly GCF_963169125.1. Taxonomy (NCBI): domain Eukaryota; kingdom Viridiplantae; phylum Streptophyta; class Magnoliopsida; order Rosales; family Cannabaceae; genus Humulus; species Humulus lupulus. Next base: position 224,596,826 of record NC_084796.1, read on the forward strand.
ATTTCCAGCCATAAATCCTTTGGTTTCACTGAGTTCCTTGAGAGAAAAGGGGAGAGAGAGAAGGGTCAGTTTAGGATATCTTCTACTGTTTTCCTTCCTTTGTTTTATCTATCCTTAGTTACTTAAGTCAATCCCAAGACTCGGGGTACCGAAAACGTCCCCGAGGGCAAAATGGTCAAATTCCCCAGTATTCCCACCTTGGCTTCCTAACCTCAAATATATCTCCAATTATTTATTTCCATAACCCAATAACCCAAATAAATGTCCATTACCCGAAATACCCCTTGACTCACCCCAAGTCAAGTACCGGGTTCCGTTGTGACCTTCCCGCTACTTGCTCCCTAGGATCGCCTAGTGTCGAAAGCTGCAAACACATATATCCACATAATAATGTGGTCTCAACAGTTTATCACAAATAATCTCGTTTATGCCCTAACGGGCCAAAATTACAATTATGCCCTTACCAACCAAACAGGGCCCGCATGCTTATCCAATACTCATAAACATGCATTCTCACACCATGAATTCACTTAACCTCCAATTATGCCCTCCTAGCACATTAATCAAGGCCCTTGAGCCTTATTAGTAATTTTGGGTCGTTACATCCAATATGTCGTTCCCACTACAAAGGCCCCCATACTTCCATGCAATGTCCAAAAGACAGGAATTTAAACATTAATTTTATTAATTGTTATTAATTGATTAGGCCCACTATAGTCATGCAAAGCAAATGAGCATTCGTAAGTGGAATCACCCACAAGAGAGGAATTTAAACTTTACATTTTCTAATGGGCCCAAATAAAACCTATCATTTTATGAATATTTTATTTGACAAAAAAAATCCATATATCTAACAAACATATGGGCCACTATATGCATCTAAGCCCAATTGCAAAAATATCACATATAGTGCAAACAGACATGTTATAATTGGATGGGTGATGGACCCTAAACAGGTATGTTTTAAAAATTTATAACTCGCAAGCACACGAATCGTATATGAAATATAGTGTTCGTGTAAGCACGAGATCGAACCCAAAGGAGTTGTCTAAAATAAAAAAGAAAACTATTTTAAACCAAAATTAATAAACTCTAACCTAGCTCCAAAGATTGATGAGATTTTTGTATCAAGAAAATAAAATAAATGATAATAATAATGATATTAAAGAAATAAAAATAAATAAGATAGGAATTTTAAACCAGTTGGTAAAAGAAAGATTATTAAGATAATAGAATCCACAAAATATAAGTTCAATAATATTTATAATTACATTGATTTCCAAGTTTTAGTAATAGTATAAATTAATCAAACCATCACTCAAGTTAGATATTCTATTAAAGCACAAGTTTTTTATAAAAATATAGGATTTATCTTCACTTTTAAAATTATAATGTCAAAGTATTTAATGTAAATCAATCTAATGAAATAACAAATAAATCAATGAATGTTATTTATAAGGCAAAACATAATATTTTTGTTCTAAGCATTTGATGTGCACAATTTAATGGCACACCTTAATCAAAAAATATTATGATTTTGCACTAATGAAGAACAAAGTGTAAATATGTTCTAACAATAAAAAATACAAGATATTTAAGATGAAAGAAAATATTTGAAGAAGAAAATCCATAAACTTTATTGCACAAAATGGGAAATCAACATACAAGATAAAGACTATCTAGTTACATATTGTTTCATCATCACCTTAATAATCTTAAAAAGATTAGAAACTCATAACTAGAATAGAAATTACAAACCAAAAAATTTCAAACATAAATAGGAAAATTTGGACGAGAAACCCCCAAATTTTTCCTCTAAAAACTCATAAAAAAAAATGACCAAAAAGAAGAAAAAGATGAAGAGAATGAAGTGGTCTTCCAAGTGTAGGAATTTTATGGTATGACCTCTCCAAAAAAATGCACTCCTAAATGGTCTTGAAAATTTTCTATTTATAGCCAAAATGAGAGTATTAAAATAATTAATTTAAATTAATAATAATATGGAAAATAGGGATAAATTTTAGGTGTAATGATTATATTTTGGGGTAAAATGTGTAGAAAAGTTTGGGTAAAAAATGGTATTTTTAGACATAACGGGACAAGGGGACAAAAGGATCTGTTGGGCTCAAAAAGGGGAAAAGGCAGCTGAGGAAGGTGGGCTGGGCGCAGAGAGGCCTGTTGGAGCAGGCGGCTGGCAGGTCTGGCAGGCTGGGCTGGATTTCGGCAGGCGGGCCCGTGTGGCTGGCTGGTGCTGAAGGAAGGCTGGGGCGTGGGCTTGCAGGTGGGCCTGTGGGGCTGGGATCGGGTCCAAGTGTTGCTTAGGCCCGTGGGGGCTGCTGAAGAGCTGGGACAGCTAGGGTCTTTGGTGGCGTGTGGCTGGCTTCGGCTGGCCTTGGAGAAGAAATGGGTCGTGTGGGTGGCAGGGGCCCAGGGTGGCTGTACGCCTGGCTGAAGCTGTTTTGGGCTTGAAAAAATGCCACATTTTCCTTTCTTTTTTAGCTTTTTATCATTTTTTCCAAACACAAAAATACTACAAATTCCCTAACAAAATAAACATAAAATAAATCATAATAAAATATTTTCACTATAAAATAAATCAAGTTAATTCTTTGAAGATATTAATTATAACTTAATTTATATTTAACATTTAAGTTCAATAATACAATATTTTTTTTACCTCAAATTAATTAATAATAATTCAACTAATTAACTACAACTTTTTACAACAAAATAATTATAAAAACACACAAAAATATAGAAAATCAAAATAAACCTAATGAATTCAAAATTACTTAAAAACTTAATAAATCAATTAAAATCTCAAGAACAAAGCAACAATTAGCATATAAAAAGTGGTAAAATAACTCTATTTTGTAGAGTTATCAATGGGTCTAATCATGTTACTATATGAGCAATTCTATGAATTTATGTAAAAATACCACAATTTATTTCATTTGCAAAAATACCACAATTAATTTTCTAGAATTTATCAAAAATTTTGAATTAATTAAATTTTTACAAAAATAAGTCAATTTAAATGAAATTTATCAACAATTAACAATAGTTAATTTAAATTTTATTTATCAACAATCAACTTGGTTTAGGTTAATTTGAAAAAAAATATTAATTTAATTTAAATATGATTTATCAACAATTAACCAAAGTTAATTTAAATCTCATTTATTAAAAAATATATTTGATAATTGGTTGAAATAAATGATATTTTTCAATATTTAACCAATTTTAAATTTTAAAATCAATATCTTAACTGTTTTTCCAAAAATATCTTATGTTGTTGCAACAATAAGCTAATATTTTAACCATTTAAAAATATATATTAATTGTTATAACAACCCTAAAATATCTCAAAATAGTTAAACAAATTCAAATATCCATGAATAACAAATTTCAAATTTCAAATAATTTAAATATTAAAAACTATAGAATAAACAGCTATTTATATTTTCAAATAAAGATTTAATAAAAATAACAAGTATTTAAAAGAAAATATCTTAATTCTCATATTTTAATATATTAAAATATTTAAAATTAAGTTGTTAGTCTATGTTAACGCAGTTTTTCACCAACAGTGAATCAGGAAAATAACAAGGATGAATTAGTGCTTAATGGTAAACCGAAATAAGAAAATTACTCTCAAGAACACTAGCATTTTTACGTGGTTCAGTGGTTAATATCCACCTAGTCCACGAGTCTATATTATTACTGTTTTTCTCTCCCTATTTTGACAAAGTCTCGGTATTACAGAATAACGGTCCCTCATCCTGTCCAATATTCTCAACATTTATAGAGAAACTCCTTGGACAGGTTTGGGTAACCGTGTGAGTTAATCACAAAATTGCATATATATTACATTTATTATAAGATATTCCCATTTATATTAGGATACGATTTGACCATGAAATAAATAGATTCCTAATATTTGGGACATTAAATATCACAGGCTGGCCATAGACGATCGTATAAATCATCTGAGTCTTCGGGGATCCACGGACACGCCATATCCTCAATCTACCACGAGCTGAATACACCATCGAGCTCGTGTCATGGAGGTCGTGCCTGATAAATATTACAAGCTTGCGCTTTTCAACTTAGGTATCCCTAGCTCGGACAATCAGCACGAGAACCGTGCCGTTAACGTAAAGAATACTTGGATTTATAAGCTATTCCTTCCCCGCAGTCATCTGCCAGCTATACACGATCTGAGTAAAAGACTCGTGCTAAAATTAGGATACACATTTGCCTCCCAAGTCCCTGCTCGTGGATTATGACATCATCTTCTGACTTACACAGTAGGGACTTTCAGACTTCCATTACAATTTCCCATACTTGTCCACTACTCGAGTATTGGACACGTGGAACATTATCATTGGCGTCTGTTTGGGTTTCGAGGACTGCGATAATGGTCTTGTCAACTTTTTGCCTCCGTTTTGTCATTTGAAACACAGCCCTCAGATCTTGTTCCAACCCAATCAGACGGCTCACACTAATTTATGTCATTTACATATAAATAGGATAGGTAATTATCAGAGTTCATCACCTTTTGTTCGAAAACTTTCTCTATCTTCTCTCTTCTTTGTCTTTCAAACCTTCTTCCTTCTCCAAGAAAAGAGAACCCAAAAAATCCATGTTGCAAGATCTCTCCGACATTCGGTTGTTCAATTACTCAGGAGTAAATCTCTCAGGCCTTGCGAAACATACTTCTTCATCTGACGAACACACTGTAAGTATTGCTGTTTCAAATAAACTCTTTCTTTACTGATTTCTGTCTTTTATTTACCATGTTCATCCATGCTTAGCCGTAGTAGATATTAGGGTGTTTTCTCGATGTTTTTGGCACATAATTTTTAGGTTTATTGAGAAGGTTTAGAATATCCTTTACAACTGTGACATTCACGAAATTGGGTATTTTCTGGGTGAATCTTTGGAAATACCCATCAGGGGTATAGAAGATGAAAGGTTAGAGTTCAAAAACCAGATTTCTTAGGGAACATGCTTCTTAGGTGGTTTTTCTCTAAACCGCCCCCCAAGGACAGTAGTAACTGGATTTTCTGACACACGGATCCGTAAACACTAGGGGGTTGTTGGGAAAACCAAGGCGCGTAGCTTAGGGTAGCACATGGCATCACGCAACAGGTTGAGACTAACTTAACTCGTATATCAAAAGACCATTTTCCTTCGTGCTTCCGTGCCTTTACCTTTACAAAATCTTAGGTCGCCTATTAAGTGACTCGTCATTCTTGTTCGTTAGGCGATCTAATGGCACCCAAGAAGAGCATATCCCAGAAGAGCGTTCCCAAGAAAAATGCAGCTGGCTCCTCCTCTCAACAAACAAACAAGGGAAAAGAGATCACCCCCGACTCTCATCTTCCTCATTTCGGCCCTGTGGTGGAAAAGGAGATAGTAATTGGCCCTAACGCGTTCTTCGAGACAAAGACAATCATCTCCAAGATCACAACCCAAGGAAGGGTCAATAAAATAATGTTGAGCCACAACATAGAGGTCGGGTTCGGCATTCTCATTGCCCGTCCTCCGTTCGAAGGGGAATGGAGCTGCGTGCCCCTCCAAGATGACTTTGCAACCTGGAGAGACGAGCACTTAAAGGCAGGAGCCTTCCTTCCCCTTGACCAATATTTTGCTGACTTCCTCAACTACGTGAAGTTGGCGCTGTTTCAGCTCCCCCCTAACTCATATAGGCTTCTGGCGGGGTTGAAATACCTCTTTTTAAAACACCAGTGGGAGGTCCCTAGTCCGGCAGACATCCTCTACTTCTTCTGTCTTAAGGCCAACCGGAGCAAAGAGGGCGAGGTGAAGGGAATCACTACCTCACCAGATTCCTGAACTCAGCCTCGGTTATCGAGCTCCCCAGCCACCCTAACGACTATAAGGATCAATTCTTTATGTCGAATGGGTTCTGCAACTGCGAGCATCGATACTTCAACCGTCCTCGTAAGTCTCCTTTCTTTTCTCAGCTCGCAAAATTATTCTCTGTTTTTTAATAGACATACTCCTTGTATTTATACTAATTGTGCTTACCATTTTTTGTGCAGCCATATTCGCGAGGACGGAGAAGTCTGCGACCCTCAGGGGTCAGTATGATACCTTATCTGGGCTTCCGGCCCGCGAGAAGGATTACTGCCAGCTCGTGATTGATGTCACAATGATGGCATGCAAATTGAATGGTGAAGGCCAGACTTTAGCCTTAAGAAGGACACGAGCTACCCTTCCAATAGTCCCCTTGCTCCCGCCTCCCCAAGAAGGAAACCCTGAGACCGCTGAGGGGGAGGAACAAGAAGAAGACGAGGTCCCTCTTGTGAGGAAGAAGTGGGCTCCCAAGGCTACTCAGGGCCCTGACCTAGAACGAGCTGCATCAAGGGCAGCAGCCGGCCCCTTCGGCCAAGGTAACCCATATCCTTATAGGGAATTAGATAGGGTTGTCGCCGATTTTAGGCTAGTTAGATTTAACCCAAACTAGCTCGTCCACCGCCATCCTAGCAATCCAGACCGTAACATAACCTTGCTCTAGTGCATGGACCATCTAGTGTTGCGTTATGCTATAGATAATCCTAAGGGTACCGTTGTTGTTGACAACACCTCAAACTTTAGGTCAGCTATTTTTTAGGAATATGGGACCAATCGCAGGTCGTGGTCTTCTTTCCTCCAGGGCGCTTTCGCCCCTGGATTTAGGCAATATGTAGATGAGTCTAGCCCCGAGGTAGAACTTGAGCCTGAACCTCCCATAATCCAAGAAATTGCAGACATAGACTCCCCATCTCCTCCAGTAGTCCCAAGGCTGGAGGTCGTGATAATAGACTCCTGCCCTAGCCCGAAGGGTAGGATTTTCATTTATTTCTTTTAGGTAAATTTAAGACTTTACTTGTGTATTAACTCCCTTCTTATTCTTTTCAGGCAAAGAGATGGAACGACCAGGAGCTCCCGACCTCCGCACAGTTTTCCAGGAGGGAAAAACCAGCTTGGGTCCTATCATAAAGAAGCCTCGGTACACAACAAAGAAAACGCCTCTTGCGATAGGAAATACCTCTAAATCTCTGGCTAAGGGGAAAGGCACGAGCTCAGCAGCTCTGACTTCCACCGTAACGGAGAAAAGGGCTCATCCTCGTCGATTTCCACCTGCTCCTACTCGGGATCAAGTTATACAAGTTGATCCCCTAACTCCTATTGTCCCCACCGCTACTGTGCGCATCCCAGTCAACTCCCAGGATCTAGAGAAGATCCCCAATACTTTTCGGGGGACCCTCAACGAGACGGCAAACCATGTGGTGGAGCACATATATAAAGCGAATCCGAGGGATCTGAGGACGATAGAAGAGAGGAGCCCGAAGAACGTCCTGGAATCCACCTTGGGAATGACCCTCACAGTAAGATATTTTTCCTTATTGAACATTTTTTTTTATTTTAGCCTTAGTATGCGTCTAACTTGTCTCCTTATTTTTGCAGTCGGTCCTGGCTCAGCACCACAGTATAGCCCTGGCCAGGGCTAGGAATGATGAGCTCCAGGCTGCCAAGACCGCTTTGGCCGTTGCCCAAGAAAGTGAGCGAATTGCAAAAGCTGCCCTTGCAGCTGCTCAAAAAGGCCAGCAGGATGCCAAGGCTGCCCTTGCATCGTCTCAAGAAAGCAAGCAGGCCACAAAGGTTTCCTTGGCTGCTCTTCAAGTCGAGGTTGCTGAGGCCAAAGCCAAGTAGCTAGAGGTTGAGGTTGTTGTTAAAGAGGACAAAGCGACCTCACTGTCCTCCATGGAAGGCATGTTGTACCATTGCTGGGCCTTTAACCAAGATGGTAACTTCTCTTTCCTAGCTCCTGAACTGTGGGATCCATACCTCGAGAAATTCAAAGCCCGAATCCTACAAGAGCAATCTGAGACAAGGGATGCTTCTACTGCAGGCAAGCAGGAGACTGAAGAGGTTACATCCTCAGAACGCCCTAGAGGGGCTTGTTGAAGCTTTCTTTATTTATTATTTTTTTTGTAAACATTCGCCTTTTGGCCAGTTCAAGTTCTCTCCTCCGGACAATTTGAATTTTAATTCATATATCTAACTTATAATTTATTTGTCTTTTCCTTGATTGTCTCTCATGTTTATGCTTTCTTAGACTTGCACATTCGAGATTTTAGGAATCGATTTTTAGATCGAGATAGATATATTTTGAGTTTGGTTATATCCAAAACTAATGTGTTGATTTATATCATACCTATTAAGTATCAGGTCTTGGACCCAGTTATATCCAGGATTTAAAATATTTTAAACTTAGTTCATGTTAGGTTTGTTGTCATCTCGAGCTTCTAAAGAAGCCATCAAATATTCAATTCTGCTAACTTCTAAGTTTTGGACCTGGTTATATCCAGGGTTTTACATGATTTGAACTTAGTTCGTGCTAGGTTTATTGACACCTCAAGCTCTTAAAAAGCCGTCGGATAATCAATTTTCCAAGCGTCTAAGTTTCTAACCTGGTTGTATCCAGGATAGTTTTATACCTGGTTGTATCCAGGATTATAAGTAGTTTAAAATTTTTAACTCAACCGGTAACCTTGTTCTAATCCACCTCGGGTTATATGCCCCCCAAGTAATCAGAATGTAAGGACTTTCTTGATTGCCTTTACAAACATTAAGACACTAGCTAATTTATAAATAACCTTATAAAGGAAAATTATTTCAAATCATGCTTCCGAGAAAAATTACATACTAATCCCCTGTTATTTAATTAAACAACTTTTATAACTAAGCCTTACGTAGATGGTTGGTAATACTACTAGTAATACTTCTTTAAGTGCATGGCATTCCAGGTCCATGGGACTATCTCTCCATTAAGCCAAGCTAACTTGAAAGTTCCCTCATGCAAAAATTCCATGATTTGGTAAGGTCCTTCCCAGATCGGGCCTAAAGCGCCGTCCTTAGGATCCTTGTTTGCCAAAAAGACCCTTCTGAAAACTAGGTCGCCCAATCCAAAACTACGTATTTTGACCTTAGAATTAAAATAAAGAGTAATTTTCTGTTGGTAATGCGCGAGCTGTAACTGTGAATCCTCTCGTTTTTCATCAATCAGGTTGAGAGACGCGTTGAGTAATTCATCATTTTGTTCCTGGCTGAATGTCCTTAGTCTGTGCGTAGCTACCTTTGCTTCAACGGGAAGGATGACCTCACTTCCAAAAGTCAAGGAGAAACGAGTGTGTCCTGTGGAGGTCCTGTGGGAAGTTCGGTATGCCCAGAGTACTTGCGGGAGCTGCTCAGGCCATACTCCTTTGGCCTCATCTAACTTTTTCTTAAGGCTCTCCTTTAGGGTCTTATTCACAACCTCGACTTGTCCATTGGCCTGTGGATATGCAATCGAAGAAAAACTTTTAATAACTCCATGCTATTCGCAGAAATCGGTGAAATGATCACTGTCAAACTAGGTTCCATTATCTGACACTATCTTTTTAGGAAGCCCAAATCAGCACACAATGTTTTTGACCACAAAGTCGAGGACTCTCTTTGAAGTGATGGTTGCTAAAGGCTCGACCTCTACCCATTTCGTAAAATAATCGATGGCAACCACTGCATAACGAACTCCTCCTTTTCCCATAGGTAAAGATCCTATTAAATCAATTCCCCATACTGAAAATGGCCACGGGGATGAGATCATCGTCAGCTCGTCTGGAACAGCTCGTGCAACTGTGGCAAAACGCTGGCATTTGTCGCATTTCTGAACATAGGAGATGGAATCCTTTGTTAAAGTGGGCCAAAAATACCTTTGCCTTAAAATTTTCAAAGCTAGGTTTTTCCCCCCAGCATGATCTCCACAAAAGCCTTCATGCACCTCTTGCATAATGGTTTTAGCCTCCTCAGGCAGAACACATCGTAGAAACGACAGTGAATGACCACGCCGATATAACGTTCCATCTACTATCACATACCTCAGAGCTTGATAGAGTATCTTTCTCACGTCCTTTCTTTCCTCGGGAAGCCTTCCTGATGTATGATACTCCACTATGGGGGTCATCTAAGTCAGCCTTGTGTCAATCATCTCGAACTCTTTCATTTTTTCTGCCACGCTTGGACTCTCCAGGAATTCCACTAGTACTACGTTCAAAGTCTCAGCTTCTTTGGTGGTGGCAAGTCTTGCTAAAGCATCAGGATTAGTGTTCTGCTCATGGGGGATCTGTTCGACAGTACCATACTCAAATTCTAACAACTCTTTCTTCACCTTAGCTAGGTAAGCTGCCATCTTGGTACCACGCGCTTGATATTCCTCCAACACTTGACTAACCACGAGCTGAGAATCACTATAACACTGGACAACCCTTGCTTTCAATTCTCTTGCCACTCTGAGCCCAGCTAACAAAGCCTCGTACTCGGCTTTATTGTTTGAGGCTTCAAATCCAAACCTCAGTGCTGTATGAAATCGATGCCCCTCTGGAGAAATCAATATGATTCTAGCTCTGGATCCATTTTTGTTAGATGAGCCATCCACGAATATTCTCCATAATTCCTGTATCGGCTCCTTCAACAACTCTTCCTGAAATCCAGTACATTCAGCCACAAAGTCAGCAAGGGCCTGGCTCTTGATCGAGGCCCTTGGTATGTATATTATCTCGAACTGGCTGAGCTCTACTGCCCATTTTAAAAGACGCCCCGACGCTTCAAGTTGTTGTAATACCTACCTTAGAGACTGGTCGGTCATGATGTGGATAAAATGGGACTGGAAGTATGGTCTAAGCTTCCTAGAAACCAATATCAGGCAGAATGCTATCTTCTCGATTAGTGGGTATTGTGATTCAGCCCCAAGAAGTCTTTTACTTATATAGTATACTAGTTTCTGAGCACGATCTTCTTCCTGAACTAACACAGCGTTGGCTGCATTTTCTGTTATGGCCAAATATAGGAATAGGGGCTCTCCGGATATAGGCTTAGACAATACTGGGGGTTCGGCCAAATGCATTTTTAGGGCAAGGAATGCTAGCTCGCACTCTTCAGTCCATTTAAACTTCTTATTTCCCCTGAGCAAGTTATAAAAGGGCAAACATTTGTCAGTGGACTTTGAAATAAATCGGTTTAGCGCTGCCACTTTTCCAGTCAAACTCTGAACTTCTTTGCGCGAGCTGGGCGAAGGCATCTCCAACAATGACCTAATTTTCTCTGGGTTCGCCTCTATCCCCCTTGTATTGACTATGAACCCCATAAACTTTCTCGACGCTACTCCAAAAGTACATTTATGGGGATTTAGCCTCATATTGTATTTCCTCAGGATCTCAAAACATTCCTTCAAATCGGAAACATGGTTATTGGCAGTCTTCGACTTGACTAGCATATCTTCGACATACACTTCCATGTTTTTCCCGATCTGATCAACGAACATTTTGTTGACTAACCATTGGTGGGTAGCCCCATCATTTTTCAGCCCGAAGGGCATAACTTTATAATAGTATACATTTGTCGGAGTCATAAAGCTAGTATGCTCCTGGTCCGCAGGGTTCATCGCGATCTGGTTATACCCAGAATACGCATCCATAAAGGACATGAGCTCGTGCCCTGCGATGGCATCTACCAACTGATCAATCCTTGGCAATGGGAAGCAATCCTTAGGACAAGCTTTATTTAGATCGAAAAAATCGATGCAAGTCCACCACTTCCATTTGGCTTCGGTACCAGAATGGGATTTGCTACCCAAATTGGATATTTAGCTTCCCGAATGAATCCGCACTTTAATAACCGAGCTACTTCTTCTTCCAATGCCTCAGCTCGGACTATTCCTAAACGTCTCTATTTCTGAGATTTTGCAGGCACACTTTTATCCAAGCTCAGGGTGTGCATGATCACACTTGGGCTTATTCCCACCATGTCCTCATGAGACCAGGCAAAGACATCTAGACTCCCTTGCAGAAAATTAATCAAATTCTCCTTTCTATCATCGTCAAGATTTTATCCAATCTTAACGGCTCTTAAAGTGTCTGTGGGATCTATATTTACTTCCTCGAGCTCCTCAATAGCTTAGAGCTCTGACCTGTCCTCGCCCATTTGTGGATCGATGTCATCATTTGGGGTGACCCTTGTATCTGTTGTTTCTTGAGGTTATTCCATCCTAGAGACGACTTCCACCTCATGGGACTTCTCACCTTCATTACTTATGGCCATTGCGTGCTGCCCGGGTTGTGACTTTCCCTTCATGGAAATGCTATAGCATTCCTTGGCAACGAGTTGATCACCTCTGACAGTGCATATTCCCATAGACGATGGGAATTTGATTGCTAGGTGATGGATATAGGTTATGGCTTCGAAGGCCATTAACGCAGGTCAGCCCAAAATTGCATTGTATGCGCCTGGACAATCAATGACCACAAACTCAAGAAACTTGGAGATGGTTCTTGGACCTTCACCCAATGTTACCACTAACTCAATTGTTCCGATAACTGCAAACCCTTCTCCAGAAAACCCGTATAGAATCATGGAAGTTGCCTTCAGGTCGGAAACTGATAATCCCATTTTTTCTAAAGTGTACTTAAATAGCATATTCACATAACTTCCACTATCTACCAGCGTCCTCCTAACTCTCTGGTTGGTGAGCTGAATGGTTATCACTAGAGGATCGTTATGTGGGAATTGAACATGGCTGGCATCTTCCTTTGTGAAACTGATTAGTTGTTTTTCCAATCATTGCTGCTTTGATAATCATTGCTCCGAAACAAACTCAACTCCGTTATGGGATTTCAGCTCGTTGATATACCTCTTCTGGGCACCTCTGCTCGTGCCTGCCAAATGAGGTCCTCCCAAAATGGTGGCTATACCTCCTCCTATTATTGGAGGAGGATTGTCCTGATTCACCTGAGCTCCGGTTTGATTCATTGGAGCTTCCGAAGCTGACAAAGTGTTTTGTCCAGCGAACTGACTGGAGTTGTTCGATTCCGGGCATACTGAGCCAAATATCTTGCCCTGATGAGATTCTCGATCTCATCCTTCAGGTGTCTACAGTCATCAGTATTATGACCAATATCATTATGGAATCGACAGAATTTTCAAGGGTCTCTCTTCGCCCTTTGATTCTTTAATGGTTCTGGCTTCTTCCATGGAAGGCGAGAAAATTTTTCCAAGAAGATGCATTCTCTAGTATCCGTGATGTTGGTATATGCTGTATAGACCGGTTTAAATTTCTCCACAGATTTGTTTTTCTTTGTTCCGTTTTGGTCGCCCTTGCCATTTCCCTTTCTCTTGTTATTCCCCCCTTGGTTATTCTGAGCAACGGTTTGAGCAGTAGCTGCTACATCCGTTGCTGCTCCAACAGGCTGAACATGGACTTGGCTGGTTCCTGCGACGGAAGCCAGTGCCTCTTCTAGGTTAACCCACCTTTGAGCTCGGTTCAAGAACTCATCAATAGTACTAACTCATTTCCTCTCTAACTCTTGCCACAGATTGCCTCCAACAAGGATTCCCGTCCTCATTTCCATAAGCTTAGAACTCTCGTCAGTATCTCTAGCTCGCGCAACAACATTGGCGAACCTACTTAGGTATGCTTTCAGTGGTTCACCGGGTTATTGCTTTACATTTGCCAGAGAGTCAACTTTAACTCTAGCTTCTTGAGAAGCCCTATATGCTCTTTTGAAATCAATTGAGAAGCTTTTCGACGAGTTGATTGAATGCTTCTTGTACTGCTTGAACCACTGTCTAGGTGGCCCAATTAAATTCGAAGGGAATATTAGGCATCTTAGCTCAGGCCCGATGTTGTGGGCCATCATCATGGTGTTGAACATCCCCAAGTGGTTAGGCAGATCTCCGTCTTCGTCATACTTCGACTGATGGGGCATCCTGAAACCTGGTGGATATGCAGTCGCCGCAATATGCGGGGCGAAAAGCTCAAGCTCATCTTCTGAATCACACTCATCTTTCTCTTTTTCTGATAGGATCCTTTTAATCAGCTCCTCCATCTGGGCTAACCTTTCGAGGGTTTGGTCCCTGGTTCCTAGGTTATTCTGGGGCTGTTCAACATCTCCCGTCCTTTCGTACGCATTCGACGGGTTGTTGTCCCTCCAAGTTTGGGCTTGGTTTTGTGGGACATTCCCATTATCACGTACTTTGGAAGGACCTCCCCCTTAACAAGTGTAACTAACTCCTTCATTTCGAGCTGAATTTCTTCTCTGCGAGTTTAAACGATCTCGCAGGTCAGGTTGTGGGTCGAATTGAGGACTCTGAGCCGAACTCAGGTGATTTCTCAGATCGCCTTCGGTTCCGGTACCTTGATGGCTCTCAGACCAATAACTTCCATTAGCGAAGCTCACTGCTCATGGTTGAGGCTGAGGATCCAGACTATTGACACGTGTCCGCGGGACATAAGTAGGGGCAGACGGAGGAGGATTTCTCCTACTGTCCCCATAAGCAGGAATGTCCCGGGCAGAACGAGGCGGTGTCGGATGTCTTATGGGTGATGGGGTATGCCTGACTGGCGAGGTAATTCTTGTCCCATCAGGGCGAACTAAATTAGCTCGTGGTCGCTCTGCCCCACCATTTCTAGCTCTTTGTGCCTGGCAATTCGATCATGGCACAAGAGGATTGGTCAGAAAATTTTGTCTCTGTGAGCCTACTCCGGCTCCTCCTCGTGAGTTTACATGGGTTTTCCCATGAGCGCGCGATGGTGATATCGAACTTGGGGTCATGGATCTGACTGATCGAATAGTTTGTCAATGACCCCTAGGAGGACCACTAGGCTAAGCAGTCCAACAATCTTGCGTTGCGGGCACAGAACTTGGTGTGGCAGTTCTGACTGACCGACTTGGCTTGGATCAGTTATTCCTGTGGGACTTATGAGACCCACTTGGCCTCTTTCTGAAATCAACGTCAGTTGCAAGAGGGGGTAACCTAGCTAAAACCTCCTCAATCTCCCTGTTTTCCCTAGCAAGATGGCTTCTAAACTGCATATTTTTCATTTCTACCGCAGTTAAGTAGCCTGGGTTTGGGTTCGATAGCAGTGACGCCGAACTCCCAGTATCGCAGTGGCACACCAGTTGCTTTCTGGGTCGTTGCTGAACTTCAGGGCCATGCTCATTTTAAACAGCGGTATGATGGGCCCCCTGCCCACCAAGCTGTTCCATCTCATTGTCATGCATTGAGCAGGTGACCACCACGATGAAATTTGATTTGGGTTTTTATGAAAGCACTAATCTCAACTCTCAATGAAAGCACCAAACTGTAGACGTGGTTTTTCGCCAAGAGTGAATCAGGAAAATAAAAAGGATGAATTAGTGCTTAATGGTAAATCAAAATAAGAAAATTACTCTCAAGAACACTGGCTTTTTTACGTGGTTCAGTGGTTGAAATCTACCTAGTCCACGAGTGTAATGCCCCAAATTTCCTAATAAGGTTTAAGACCTTGATTAGGAGGTCGGGAGGGCCATAATTGATTTATTATGTTATTAAACGATTATATGCATGTTTAGGTGGATTAAATATGCATGTGAATCCATTTCTGAGTAATTGGTTGATTTTCATATTTTGGCCATTTCGGGCATATTTGGCATATATGTGATATGTGTGTGGTGTTTTATTATTATTTGATTATGCCAGGGTTACTCAGTACAAGACGATCCTAGGAGTTAAGCTAGTGGGAAAGTCACAACAGGATTTATTCTTGACTCGGAGTGAGTAAAGGGGTATTTAGAGCATTACTGGGTTATTGGGTAATGAGAATGAATATTTGGTGATAAAGGGGTAGAAAGATCAGGGGGAAATTCTGGAGGTTTTGACTATTTTGTCCCCAGGGGTGTTTTCGGGACCCCGAGTGTTAGGATATGGTTGAGGCTACTTAAGCTTGAACCTTTTAAAAGAATAAAAAGAATGTTCTGCACGTTCTCTCTCCCTCAAAGTTCCATTTTCGTCTCCCGATCGCATTTTCGAAGGTAACTTGAGTTCTAGGACTTGGATTCAAGCGAGGATCGAGGCATAGCAATCCTAGGAAATATTAGAAGCTTATTAACCAGAAGATTTAGTTGGAAACAACTCAATTGGAGGTAATTCAAGTTTTAAGTTTTTAAATTTTTTAAGCTTGAATTGGACTTTGTGTTTTGATAAGTTTTTGGGTGATTTGAGACTTGGGTTTTATGGGTTTTACATCATGGTTGTGACTAGGTTATCACTAGGGGCTTGGAATTAGGATTGTGCTTGTGGCTCATTTATTGGTAACCTATGCTTGGACCAAAGGTAAGAAAATTGCACCCTATGTATATGTGACATGCATGGTTATTCCTGATGCATGTTGGATGCTTAAATGTGTGACATGCATGGTTATTGTTGAGGCATGTCAAGTGATTAAATGTGATGCATGTGTTGCACGAGAAACATATGAGTAGGGCATGCTATGAATATTGAATATGAGATTGTTCAGAGCTTGAGCCTCTGTGTTTATGCATGGTCCTAATGATGCTAGCAATTGTTAAGTAAGCATGCTGAATGCCCTGTACTTGGATATTTGACATATGGTATATGCCTGATAGCATTGCTTACTTGTGTGTGGCACTGAATTACTAGTCAGAATCGACAATGGTATTAGATCCGTTTGTGAAGCTATGACTTACTAGTCAAGTTCACAACGGGTTGAACACTGGTCGTGTTTTACTGACCTAAGAGTCAGAAACGGCATAAGCATGTTGAACGCAGGGCCGATTAAAGATTAGGTCTAATTGATATCAGCATTGAATGACTCATATGGGGTATTAATTCTAGACTGACCTGAAGCTCGATGAAAATTATAAGCGCTTGGCTAGTCTAGGACTAGTTACTCAGAGCCAGGGCCTAAGGCCTAGGTGACTGCTTGTCACATGGCTAGGGAACACTGTTCCATAGTTATGACTCTAGGGTCATGAGGAAGGTTATGTTGGTGACTAATCATCATGCACCTATCCTGTTTAAGCTAGTGAAAGGATCACTTATTTATAAAGGGAACGGAACCCACCTTAGTGACTTGTACCATTGTCACTCTTTTATTCAGGGCTATCAACCCGGTATGGTTACTGGAACCACCAGTGTTAAATCACTTATCTGATTGAGATTGACTTGATAGTCATCCACTCAGGAGGGCAGGATTTCTTATCTTGGATACCCATCATTACGTGGATTTGTTGCCTGCTTGACTAAGGCTATATCTGCTAGGCGTGTGCCTTATGATTTGATGACATGTTATTACTGTTCATGAGCACATTGAGTTTTCTTGCTGGGCTTCAGCTCACGGGTGCTATGTGGTGCAGGTAAAGTCAAAAGAAAGCTGGATCATCCTTGAGTTGGAGAGCTTAGGTGGCGATGTGTACATATGCAGCTGCTCGACCACCACGGCCGAGGTTTGAAGAGGAACTAGGGTTTAACCCTGTTTTGCCGCTTAGTTCGACTGGTTGTAAATATTTTCTTGTAATAGACCTCTAAATTATATTTTTGGGATCCTAATGTATATAATAGACGTTCTAATGAAACGTTATATCTTAACCAAAATTTTTAATCCCTAAACCGCTAATCATACTTAGTTACACGATTTTGGCCAAATGACTCGATTTGCGAGTTTAGCACTGTTTACAAGGCACACCGTAACAGTCCCTGGAGTTAGGGCATTACAACGAGTCTATATTATTTTTGTTTTTCTCTCTCTATTTTGACAGAGTCTCGGTATTACAGAATAATGGTCCCTCTTCCTGTCCAATATTCTCAACATTTATAATTAACTCCTTGGACAGGTTTGGGTAATCGCGTGAGTTAATCACAGATTTGCATATATATTACATTTATTATAAGATATTCCCATTTATATTAGGCTACAATTTGACCATGAAATAAATAGATTCCTAATATCTGGGACATTAAATATCACAAGCTGCCCATAGACGATCGTATAAATCATCCGAGTCTTCGTGGATCCGTAAACATGCCATATCCTCAATCTACCACGAGCTAAATACACCATCGAGCTCGTATCATGGAGGTTATGCCTGATAAATATTACAAGCTTGCGCTTTTCAACTTAGGTATCCCTAGCTTGGACAATCAGCACGAGAACCGTGCCGTTAACATAAAGAATACTTGGATTTATAAGTTATTCCTTCCCTGCAGTTGTTGATGCGGTTCTTTGACGAGGAGGGATAGATTAGTGCTAAATTGTGAACCGTAATATGAAAATATTTATATTCCAAACTGGCAAAATTAGTATTGTGGGAAGGTTATCACTCCTTTCTTTATAGGTGGTTCGAAGGTTAAAATCCCTCTAGTACACCAGTCTATGTTATTGACATCTCTTGAGTATTTTTTACAGAATGTTTCTTTACAACCAAAATGCCCCCAACCCCTTGCAACGCCCAGGGTCTCGGTATTTATAGGGAAAGGATACCTGGGCGTTGGTAAAGGGGGTCATCCCGTGACCTTCTTACCCATCATGCCATCTCTGTGACACTGATGATTAATTCCTAAAACCTGACAATGAGGTGTTGTCTAATCAATAGGTAAGGGGAGATAATGGGCCGCATGGCCCAAACCAGTCGTGGGGTGCCTGAACACGCACGTTTATGTTGCGTGTCTGAGAATTCAGGAATGGAATAGACACGTGATGTCTGATATGTGCACGTTTACATTGCGTGGTAGCCTTTACAAGGATTCGAGTGTCAGATCTATGCTGCACCTCGAGCTTGATGTAGCGCCAGCTCATGATATCCATACTGCTAACCCACTGCCTTCGAGTAGATTGTTAACTCTCTGATCAGCTTCAGGCTAGGGAGGTGGAGACTCGTAACACCAGCTCTGGGGGGATGATTTACACGTGTCGGACTGAATTATGCCCTTTTCCAGCTCGCTAATAACTCGCGGATATTTAGGGCGTACATTTGCCCCCCAAGCCCCTGCTCATGACACATGACGTCATCTGTGACCACATAGGGGGCTTTTAGGTTTCTCTTTCGACTCTTCATGTCCCGTCCACTGGACAGGTATCGGACACGTGGAGCACCGTGGTTGGCGACGGTCCGTCTTCCGATAATTGCATTAAATGGCCTAGCCTATCTTCGGCCATCGTTTTGCCTCTCGAGTCATGACCCTCATATCTCGCATTAAGGCGATCGAACGGTCCTCGTTCCTTTGCCTCTTACGTATATATAAGGTTGGCCACCTTTCGCATGAGCCACCTTTTATTTGAAAATTTTCTTCTCACCTTCTCTCTTCTTCAACCTCAGAAGCCTTTCTTCTCTCGGTTATCGCCTCAGAGATCCCTACACTCTCGCCACAAGAGTTTTTTCGCAACTCCAGTGCTAAAGGCTTCACCAGGACTCTGACTCCTACTCCCTTTGTGACTTTCACACGGAAAAAACACTGTAAGTCCTCTACCTATTGCACTTTTTGATATTTCCGTTTCTTTGCTAGGTTTTCTTTCTTAGTCGCACACTGTAGGTTGTTTTTGGCTGGTGTTTTGTTCGTAGGTTTTTATCCTAGGGGTATCAATCATATGAGAACATGTTTAGGAATGTGAAGTATAGGGTAAGATAATTTTTGGGTAACTTTTCTGGGTAGTTTTTCCGGGTAGTTCTTCTGGGTAACTTTTCTGGAATGCCTGTTTGGAGAGGGGAAAGCGAAAGGTTTTTGGGGTGCATAACCGGGTAGCTTAGGGTTCACGCTTCCTAGGCGGTTTTGCTTTTTGAAACTTTCCCTCCAAGGCAAACATTATCCTGACCCTCCTGACACACAGATCCCGAGCAATCGGGGATCCGTTGGAAACACAGGCCCGTGATCATAGCATCGCGTGGCCTCACGCACTGCGGGCTGAGATTACCTCAGTCCGTGTACAAAAATCACTTCTCGCGCTAGATTCCCTTTTCTACTTTTAGGCCACCTATCTAAATTTTCTTCATCTTTGTCCGCTAGGCGACCAGATGGGGCCCAGGAAGAACATGCCCAAAAAGAGCACCGCCGGTTCATCATCCCAGTAGGCCAACAAAGGGAAGGAGATAGTTGCTGAATCTTCTATCCCCCACTTTGGTCCCACCGTGGAGAAAGAGGTCGAGGTGGAACCTGATGCCTTCTTTGAGGCCGAGAGGATAGTCTCGAAGGTTACCACCCAAGGGAGGGTCAACAAGATCTTGTTGCCCACAACATCAAAATTAAGACAGGCGCTCTTGCTGTCCGACCTCCCTTCGAGGGCGAGAAGAGCTGCACACCTCTCGACAAAGAGTTTGCGACCTGGAGCGACGAACACCTCAAGGTCGGGGCCTTCCTTCCTTTGGACCAGCACTTCACGGATTTTCTGAATTACGTGAGGCTGGCTCCCTTCCAACTGCCCCCGAACTCCTACCGTCTGCTGGCGGGGCTCAGGTACCTCTTCCTGAAGCATGAATGGGAGGTCCCTACACCAGCAAACATCCTTTACTTTTTCTACCTCAAAGCCAGCCCGGATCAACGAGGGCGAGGCGACGGATTCTATTACTTGACCCATTTTCCCAACTCTGCTGCAGTCATCGAGCTGCCCAGCCACCCCAACGACTTCAAGGACTAGTTCCTTATGTCGACAGAGTTTTGCAACTGCGAACACCACTACTTCAACCATCCTCATAAGTTCTTTCTATCCTCAGCTCGCAAAATCTTCACTGATTTGTTTCTTTCCATGTGTATTGACTTGAATACCATCGTCCAGCTATTTTTGCGAGGACGGCTAAATCGGTGACCCTCGGGGGTCAATATGAGACCTTGGCGAGGCTCCCATCAAGCGAAAAAGACTATCGCCAGCTCGTGTCTGATGAGACAATGCTGGCATGTAAGTTAATTTCTCCAGGTCAGACCCTGGCCTTGAGGAGGTCGCGGGCCGTCCCAGCAGCTCGCGTACTAGCGCCCATCCCTGAGGGGGTGCTGCGGTGAACGACGAGCAGGACAAGGAAGATGAGGTGTCGCTCGTGCACCAGAAGTGGGCCCTCGAGGTGGCCCAAGGCCCTGACGCGGATCGGATCCAGTCCGGGGCAGCAGCCGGCCCCTCCGGCCAAGGTAACCCATACCTTTTTAGGGACTTAGACAGGGCTACCGTAGACCTTCGACTCGCTAGGTTTAACCCAAGCCAGCTCGTACATCGTCACCATGATGACCCAGACCTTAACGTGACCCAGCTCCAGTGTGTAGATCAACTGGTGCTACCCTATGACATGAGTCGCCCTAGGGGCACTGTAGCAGTAGACAACACCCTAGCTTTTAGGTCAGCCTTTTTTGAGGAGTATGGGACCAACCTTAGGTCGTGGCCCTCCCTCCTGGAGGGTGTAGTAGATCCGGGGCTTAGGAAGTATGTAGAGGAGTCCAGTCCTGAGGCTGATCCGGACCCCGAGCCCCCTCTCATTCGCAAAGTTATAAACCTAGAGTCCCCCATAGAAGCTCTGTGGCCGGAGGTCGCGGCAATAGACTCCTCCTCCAGCTCGGAGGGTAGGACCTTTTTAATATATCCTTAGATTTTTCTCATAATCGAATAACCTTACATGTGTCCTAACGTTCCCTTCTTTTTTTGTTTCAGGTGAAGAGATGGCACAGCCCGGAGACAACGTCCTGCGATCCATCTTCCAGGGGGGAAATTCTCCTTCCGGATCGTCCGGGCCCCTGGTCAAGAAGCCCCGGTTTACCAAGAAGACTCCTCCCGGGCCTGTCAACAAGTCTCCTACTAAGGGGAAGAGTTAGGGCCCCGCAGCAGTGGAGAACATGCCTCCACCTCCTCCGCGATCTCTTATCCCTGCTCGGGATCAGGAGACACCAACGGGAACCCCGCCAGCTCCTACTCCCACCGTGCGTATACCGGTTAACACTCAGGCTCTGGAGAAACTCCCCGAGGCCTTCCGAGGGATGGTCTACGAGATTGCGAGCTATACGATGGAGCATTACTACAATGCCACCCTGAGGGACTTGCGGGAGATCGAGACGAGGAGCCCCGAGAATGTCATGGAGTCTTCGCTGGTGATGAACCTCACGGTAAGGTTGCCTAATTAACTTAGTCAATTTTTTCTGCTTTCCCTTTAGCACATGCCTTACTATATTTTCATTTGCAGGCGGCTCTGGCTCTACACCGCAGCATAGCTCGGTCCAAGGCCAGGTTCGACGAGATCAAGGGCGAGTTCTAGACCGCTCTCGCGTCTGCACTACAGCAGGAGCGAGATGCCAAGGCTGCCTTGACGGCTGTCAAGGAAAGCGAAAAGGTAGCGCAGGTCGCGCTGGCCGCTGCGAAGGTCGATCTGGAAGCCGCGCAGGGGGCCTTGGCCGCGGTGAAAACTGATCTCGAGGCTGCACAGGCCGGCTCGGCCATTGCGAAGGCCGAGCTTGAAGAATCCAAGGCCGCCCTTGTCGCAGAGAGGGCATCTTCCAGCTCTTCCATGGAGGCCATGCTCTATCACTGCTGGGCCTTCAATCAGGACGGCAATTTCTCCTTCTTGGCGCCGGAGGTGTGGGAGCCCTTCCTCGAGAAGTTCAAGGCTCTCCTTCAATAGGAGATGCCCTCTGAGACGGGGGAGACTTCCGCTGTAGGCGAGCAGGAGACTGAAGGGGTGACCTCCATGGAACGGCCTGGGGGGGCCTAGAAATTTTGTTTTTATGTTTGTAATTTTTTACCACGAGGTTTTTCTCCTCGAGACAATGCATTTTTCTGAGTTTTCATTTTAATCTACTTTTACCATTACCGTTATTCACTTTTAGTGCATTTGGTATAAACTTAGTGTATGTTAATTTATTATTGATATTTCGTGCTTTTTAAGAAAATCATCGACTAATCAATTTAAATCAACTTCTAAGTTTAGGACCTGGTTATTTCCAGGATATTGATTTTGAAAAACTTAGTTCGCGTTAATTCTTTATTGATATCTCGTGCTTTTTAAGAAAAACATCAATTAATCAATTTGAATCAACTTCTAAGTTTAGGACCTGGTTGCATCCAGGACATTGATTTTGAAAAACTTAGTTCGCGTTAATTCTTTGTTGATATCTCGTGCTTTTTAAGAAAACATTGATTAATCAATTTGAATCAACTTCTAAGTTTAGGATCTGGTTATTTCTAGGATATTGATTTTGAAAAACTTAGTTCGCGTTAATTTTTTATTGATATCTCGTGCTTTTTAAGAAAAACATCGATTAATCAATTTGAATCAACTTCTAAGTTTAGGACCTGGTTGCATCCAGGACATTGATTTTGAAAAACTTAGTTCGCGTTAATTCTTTATTGATATCTCTAGCTTTTTAAGAAAAACATTGATTAATCAATTTGAATCAACTTCTAAGTTTAGGATCTGGTTATTTCCAAGATATTGATTTTGAAAAACTTAGTTCGCGCTAATTTTTTATTGATATCTCGTGCTTTTTAAGAAAATCATCGATTAATCAATTTGAATCAACTTCTAAGTTTAGGACCTGGTTGCATCCAGGACATTGATTTTGAAAAACTTAGTTCACATTAATTCTTTATTGATATCTCGTGCTTTTTAAGAAAAACATCAATTAAACAATTTGAATCAACTTCTTAAGTTTAGGACTTGGTTATTTCCAGGATATTGATTTTGAAAAACTTAGTTCGCGTTAATTCTTTATTGATTTCTCGTGCTTTTTAAGAAAAACATCGATTAATCAATTTGAATCAACTTCTAAGTTTAGGACCTGGTTATTTCCAGGATATTGATTTTGAAAAACTTAGTTCGCGTTAATTCTTTATTGATATCTCGTGCTTTTTAAGAAAAACATCGATTAATCAATTTGAATCAACTTTTAAGTTTAAGACCTGGTTATTTCTAGGCTATTGATTTTGAAAAACTTAGTTCGTGTTAATTCTTTATTGATATCTCGTGCTTTTTAAGAAAAACATCGATTAATCAATTTGAATCAACTTCTAAGTTTAGGACCTGGTTATATCCAGGATATATGCCCCCCAAGTAACCAGGAAAGGACCTTTCGTGGTTACTTGAAATGTGCTTTTTTTTTAACATTACATCCACAAACATATACGATAAAACGAAAAGACTATCTCTCATTATAAACAAAGGTGGCTTTTCTAATTAAGCCTTACAAAAGTATTACTAATAATATTTCTTCAGGTGTATAGCGTTCCAAGTCCGTGGGACCGCATCTCCATTAAGCCGAGCTAGCTTAAAGGTACCTTCTTTCACAACCTCTGTTATTTGATAGGGCCCTTCCCAGTTTGGTCCCAACACTCCGTCCTTGGGATCCTTACCAGCTAAAAAGACTCTTCTGAGCACCAGGTCGCCTACGCTAAAGATGCGTTTCTTGACCTTTGAGTTGAAATAACGAGTGATCTTCTGTTGATAATGCGTGAGCTGCAGCTGTGAAGCTTCTCTTTTTTCGTCAATTAGGTCGAGGGACGCGCAGAGCAATTTGTCATTCCAGTCTTGGTCAAATGTCTGGACTCTATGCGAGGCTACCTTTACTTTGACAAGAAGGGCGGCCTCACTCCCGAAAGCCAGGAAGAAAGGAGTGTGACCCGTCGAAGTTTGGTGCGAGGTCCCATATGCCCACAGTACCTGGGGGAGCTGTTCGGGCCAAACTCCCTTGGCTTCATCCAGCCTCTTCTTAGGGCTTGCTTTTAGTGTCTTGTTTACAGCCTCGACCTGCCCATTAGCTTGGGGGAGGCCATGGAGGAGAAGCTTTAAACTATGTCGTGCCCCTCACAAAATTCGGTGAAGAGATCGCTATCGAACTGTGTTCCGTTGTCCGACACGATCTTCTTTGGCAGTCCGAATCGGCAGATAATACTCTTAACCATAAAGTCGAGGACCCTCTTTGAAGTGATCGTCGCCAGGGGCTTTGTTTCTGTCCACTTTGTGAAGTAATCTATAGCCACTACAGCATAGCGAACTCCTCCCTTTCCCGTGGGAAGGGCACCCACCAAATCAATCCCCCAGACCGCGAACGGCCATGGGGAAGAGGTCATCCGTAGCTCGACTGGAGGGGCTCGGGCGACCGTGGCGAACCGCTGGCACCTGTCGCAACTTTTGACATAAGAGATTGAGTCTTTTGAAAGAGTGGGCCAATAATACCCTTGCCTCAACACCTTTAAGGCCAGGGATTGCCCCCCAGCGTGATCTCCGCAAAAGCCCTCATGCACCTCCTGCAAAATGGTCTTCGCCTCGCCTGGCAGAACACACCACAGAAGAGGTAAAGAGAGGCCACGTCGGTACAATATCCCGTCTATCACTATATACCTCGGAGCCTGGTAGAGTACCCTCCTTGCGTCATTTCGCTCCTCGGGTAACTTCCCTGTTGTGAGGTACTCGAGTATGGGGGTCATCCAGGTCAGCCTGGTGTCGATCATCTCGACCTCTGCCCCGATTTCCTCTATGCTTGGTTTTTCCAAGAACTCTACCGGCACCAGCCCCAAAGTTTCTGCCTCTGCGGAGGTGGCGAGCTTTGTCAGGGCGTCAGCGTTGGCATTCTGCTCCTGAGGTATCTGCTCGATTAAGCTGTGCTCCAACGCGGATAGCTCTTTCTTTACCTTGGCCAGGTAAGCAGCCATCTTGGTTCCTCGTGCTTAGTATTCACCTAATACTTGGTTTACCACGAGCTGGGAATCGATGTAGCACTGGACGGACCTAGCCTTCAGCTCCTGGGCCACCCTTAGCCCAGCCAATAAAGCTTTGTATTCGGCCTCGTTGTTGGACGCTTTGAATCCAAATCGCAACGCAGAGTGGAATCGATGTCCCTCCGGGGATATCAATATGATTCCAGCCCCGGAGCCGTTCTCGTTAGACGAGCCATCTACGAAGACTTTCCATGAGGCCTGAGCTGGTTCTTCCACTGGGTCTTCTTGGAATCCTGTGCATTCTACCACAAAATCAGCCAGGGCTTGGCTTTTTATAGCAGTTCGCGGCGCATACAGTATCTCAAATTGGCTGAGCTCGATAGCCCATTTCAACAGACGTCCCGATGCTTCAAGTTTCTGCAAAACCTGCCTTAAAGGCTGATTGGTTATGACGTCTATTGAATGGTACTAGAAATACGGTCTGAGCTTTCGGGAGGCCGTAATAAGGTAGAAGGCCATCTTTTCCACCAACGGGTATCGGGATTCAGCTCTGAGAAGCCTCTTGCTGATGTAATAGACTGGCTTTTGAGACCGGTCATCTTCTCGGACCAGTACGGCGCTAGCCTCATCTTCCGTGACAGCTAGGTAAAGGAAAAGAGGTTCTGCTGCTGTTGGTTTGGACAATATGGACGGCTCGGCTAAATGTGCTTTCAAGTCGAGGAAGGCACGTTCATACTCTTCAGTCCACTCGAATTTTTTATTTCCCCGGAGCAGGTTGTAGAATGGCAAACACTTGTCGGTAGATTTGGAAATAAACTAATTAAGGGTTGCCACCCTTCCTGTCAGACTTTAAACGTCTTTTCGCGACCGGGGTGAGGGCATCTCGAGTAGCGACCTGATCTTATCGAGGTTCGCCTCTATTCCTCTGGTATTGACAATGAAACCCAGAAATTTTCCTGACGCAACCCCGAAAGTACACTTTTGGGGGTTTAGCCTCATGTCGTATTCTCTTAAAATCTTAAAGCATTCCTTCAGATCGGAGACATGGTTATCGGTAGTTTTTGACTTGACCAACATGTCGTCAACATACACTTCCATATTCTTCCCGATCTGATTGGTAAACATCTTATTTACCAACCTCTGGTATGTAGCTCCTGCGTTTTTCAGCCCGAAAGGCATGACCTTGTAACAATAAACGTTAGTTGGGGTCATGAAGCTAGTGTGTTCCTGGTCTGCCGAATTCATGGCGATCTAGTTATAGCCTGAGTATGCATCCATAAAAGACATGAGCTCATGCCCCACCGTGGCATCTACCAATTGGTCAATCCTTGGCAAAGGGAAGCAATCTTTGGGGCAGGCTTTGTTTAGATCGGAAAAGTCGATGTAGGTCCGCCACTTCCCGTTGGGCTTCGGGACCAAAACAGGATTGGCGACCCAGATCAAGTACTTTGCCTCGCGGATAAAGCCGCACTTTAAGAGCCGGGCTACTTCCTCCTCTAGGGCCTCAGCTCGGGTCGTGCCCAGGCGCCTTTGTTTCTGGGACTTTGCAGGCACGTTCTTATCCAAGTGGAGGGTGTGCATGATGATGCTCGGGATGATCCCTACCATGTCTCCATGAGACCAGGCGAACACATCTAGATTTTCTTGTAGAAACCTAATCAGCTCCACCTTCCTTTCGCTACATAGGTTTTTCCCGAGCTTTACCACCTTCGAGGGGTCTTGTGGGTCGACATTCACCTCCTCGAGCTCTTTGATGGCCTGGAGCTCGGATCTATCCTCGCCTATTCTGGGGTTGATATCATTATTTAAGATGATACTCTCCCCCCTGGCATCCCGAGGTTTTTCTATCTCCGGAGTAAATCCTACTTCCTGAGATTACTCGTCCCCGCCCTGGATGGTCATCGTCTGCTGCCCGGGTCGTGACTTTCCCTTCATGGAAATGCTATAGAATTCCCTGGCAGCGAGTTGATCACCTCAGACCATGCATATCCCCGTGGAAGAGGGAAATTTTACTGTGAGGTGGCGGATGGAGGTTACGGCCTCAAATGCTATCAACGTAGGCCGACCCAAAATGGCGTTGTATGCGGCGGGACAATCAATGACCGCAAATTCGAGGAGTTTAGAGACAGCCCAGGGCCCCTCTCCCAGGGTAATTACCAGCTCGATTGTCCCTATCACCGCTGATCCTTCTCCGGAAAATCCATACAGCATCTTGGAGGTGGCTTTCAACTCAGTGACAAATAAACCCATCTTTTCCAGCGTAGACCGGAACAGCAGGTTAACCGAACTCCCATTATCAACCAGTATCCTCCTAACTCTCCGGTTGGCGAGCTAGGCGGTCATGACCAGAGGGTCGTTATGGGGGAACTGGACATGACTAGCATCTTCCTCGATGAATATGATTGGTTGCCTCTCCATTCATTGTTGTTTGGGTAGATGCTGCTCTGGGACGAACTCTACTCTGTTATGAGCCTTCAACTCATTGACATATCTCTTCTAGGCACCCCTGCTCGTGCCGGCCAGATGGGGGCCTCCGAAGATCGTGGATATCTCTCCTTCTATCACAGGAGGAGAGGTGTCCTGATTTATCCGGGGCCCGGGCTGACTTACCGGAGCCGGTTGACCTGCGGGAACTCTATTCCGCGCATACTGAGTCAAGGGTCCAGCTCTGATGAGAGTCTCGATCTCATCCTACAAATGCCTACAATCGTCAGTGTTGTGGCCAATGTCGTTGTGGAATCGACAAAACTTGGAGGGGTCCCTCTTGGCCTTCTGGTGCTTCAAAGGCTCCGGCTTTTTCCAGGGAAGGCGAGCAGAGTTTGCTAGGAAAATGTTCTCCCTAGTGTTTGTGAGCTCGGTGTAAGTCGCATAGACTGGCTTAAATTTTTCCATGGGATTGTTCTTCTTCGGGCCGTGCTGGCCGCCCTCCCTGCTCCCTTTTCTCTTGCCTCCACCCAATTGGTTATTCTGTGTAACAGTTTGAGTCATTTTCACGACATCCGTTCCCACTCCAACGGGCTGATCAGGGGCTTGGCTGGTTCCCGCGACCGATGCTCACTCCTCTTCCAGGTTTATCCATCCCTGGGCCTTGTTTAGGAATTCGTCTACGGTGCTGACACCTTTTCTTTGTATCTCTTTCCATAGTCCACCTCCAACGAGGATTCCAGTCCTCAAGGCCATAAGCTTGAAACTATCGTCTGCATCCCTGGCTCGAGCCGCGACGTTTGCGAACCTACTCAGGTAAGCTTTCAAAGGTTCCTCGGGCTGCTGCTTCACGTTTTCCAGGGTGTCGGCTTTGACGCTGGCAGCCTGAGAAGCTCAGAATGCCCTCTTGAAGTCAGCAGAAAAGGTCTTCCACGAGCTGATGGACTGCTTTTTATTCTGCTTGAACCATTTCCTGGCCGGCCCAGTCAAGGTGGAAGGAAATATCGAACACCTTAGCTTAGGGCCGATGTTGTGGGCCATCATCAGGGTGTTGAACATACCCAAATGATCCGACGAGCCTCCGTCTCCATCAAACTTGGACAAGTGGGGCATACAGAAACCAGGTGGATACACCGTGGCTGCTATGCTGGGGGCGAAGAGCTCGAGTTTGTCCCCCGAGTCGTACTCATCTTTTTCCTTTTCCGATAAGAGCTTCTTCATCAGCTCCTTCATCTGAGCTAGACGCTCTAGGGTTTGGTCCTTACTTCCTTGGTTGTTCTGGGGCTGTTCAACAACTCCAGTTCCATTGTAAGCGTTAGGCGGGTTATTGTCCCTCCAAGCTTGAGCTTGGTTAGGTGGGACATTCCCACTGTCACGTACTTCCGACAGACCCTCCCCTTGGTAAGCATGACTACCATTTCTAGTCAGATCTCCTCTCTGTGAGTTGAGGCAATCTCGAAGGTCGGCCCGATTGGTGGCTCGAGGGCTTTGAGCCGAACTCAAATGATGGCGCAGGTCTTCACCGGACATGCCACTTCGATGACTCCCGGTCTAGTATCTCTTGTTTGAAAAACTCGGAGCCCGCTGTTGAGGGTGAGGATCCGGGACTTCCCCGTGCGCTCGGCTGCGACGGGAAGGACCGGCAGAAGGAAGATTGCTCCTGCTGCTCCCATGAGCCGGAATGTCCCGGACTGGACGGGGAGGAGATGGGTATCTTATGGGCATCGGGGGATGCCTAACTGGTGACGCGATCCTAGTCCCGTCTGGGAGGATCAAGCTAGGTCGCGGCCGCTCCACTCTACCATTCCCCGCGTCCTGTGCTTGGCGGTCTGACCGTGGTGCAGGACGGCTGGCCGGAGCAGGCTGTCTTCACGAGCCCTCCCCGGATCTCCTCCGCGAGCTGCCTCGGGCCCTTCTAGGTGCGTTCGAGGGTGGAATCGAGCTAGGAGTTGAGGTTCGGACCAATCAGCTGAATTGCTAATCGGCCCTAGGAAACTCCTCAAACACAGTTTCCCGGTGGTGGTGTGACGTGGGAGTAAAACTCGGAGTTGAGGTTCTGACTGACCGGCTGGGCCTAGACCGGTTATCCCGGCGGGACCTATGAGTCCCACTATACCTCTTTCCGACGTTAGCGTCGGTTGTAAGAGGAGGTAACTGGGCCAAGACCTCTCCGATTTTCTTGTTTGCTTTTGACAGTTGACTTCTCAACTATGCGTTCTCCATCTCTATCGCCGTGTAGAAATCCGGGTTCGGATTTGGCGGCCGGGGTGCCGAACTTCCGGTGTCGCCCTGGCCCATTGGCTGCTTTCCCGGCCACCGCTGGACCTCGGGGTTTTGTTCATCGGATATGGCGGCATGGTGGGCCTCCTGCCCATCATGTTGATCCGCTTCATTACCATGCCTCAAACGAGTAACCACCATGGTCAGGTTTTCTGCAATAGCACCAATCTAAATCCTCTCAATGAAAGCACCAAATTGTTGACACAGTTCTTTGCCAACAGATAATTATACGAATAAACGGGATGGATTAGTGCTAAATTGTGAACCGTAATATGAAAATATTTTTATTCCAAACTGACGAAATTAGTATTGTGGGAAGGTTATCACTCCTTTCTTTTTAAGTGGTTCGAAGGTTAAAATCCCTCTAGTCCACCAGTCTATGTTATTAACATCTCTTAAGTATTTTTTACAAAGTGTTTCTTTACAACCAAAATGCCCCCAACCCCTTGCAACGCCCAGGGTCTCGGTATTTATAAGGAGAGGATATCTGGGCGTTGGTAAAGGGGGTCATCCCGTGACCTTCTTACCCATCATGTCATCTCTGTGACACTGATGATTAATTCCTAAAACCTGACAATGAGGTGTTGTCTAATCAATAGGTAAGGGGAGATAATGGGCCGCATGGCCCAAACCAGTCGTGGGGTGCCTAAACACGCACATTTATGATGCGTGTCCGAGAATTCAGGAATGGAATAGACACGTGATGTCTGATATGTGCACGTTTACATTGCGTGGTAGCCTTTACAAGGATTCGAGTGTCAGATCTATGCTGCACCTCGAGCTTGATGTAGCTCCAGCTCGTGATATCCATACTGCTGACCCACTGCCTTCAAGTAGACTGCTAACTCTCTGATCAGCTTCGGGCTAGGGAGGTGGAGACTCATAACAGCAGCTCCGGGGGGACGATTTACACGTGGCGGACTGAATTATGCCCTTTTCCATCTCGCTAATAACTCGCGGATATTTAGGGCGTACAGCAGTCATCTGCCAGCTATACACGATCTGAGTAAAAGACTTGTGCTGAAGTTAGGATACACAATCTATTTTTAAATTTGAATTTGAATCTTTGTAAGAATATCTAATTATTTAAATCTCAACCAACAAAAATATCTTATTTTAAAAAAAACATTTTTAAATTATAAAACAAATCAGATATTTTTTGTTTTGATTATATATAATCAATTTTTTTATTTTAATTTCTTTAATTTAAAAAAAATTGATGTACAGTACTCGACACGGGTACTGTTCATGGTGCATGGTGTGCACGCAGGTGCGCACGCGCGGGTTTGCACTGGTTGCCGAGGGACATCGAGGGATGCACGCAGGAAACGCTGGGTGACGCGCATGTGCGTGGGCTGGTGTGAGCTAAGTGCGCGTGGGTGCGCGCATGCAATGGCAGCCAGGCCAAAAAAAATCAAAATTTTTTTTGTGCAATTTTTCAAACCAAAACCATTTTCTAATTAATTTTAACATGTTTTACACAAAATAAAACATATATAAAAATTAATGGCATAGAAAACGTAACAAAATAACCTAAAATTGCCAATAATTACATAAAATTTAATATGCTTCATAAAATCATGAAATCCATCCAATTATTCAAACACATCAAATAATTCAATTTTTAACATGTTCATGCATGAAAATAAAGATTACCAAAGGCTCTGAGGCCAGTTGTTGGGAAACTTATACATGATATTTAGTTATTTTCACATAGATCTAATATTAAACAAATTAATATGAGATAACCTAGAACATATTTCTAAAATTGAATTCAAAGAGAAATAATGATAAAAATACTTACATTATACACAGCGGAATGAATGAGTCATTCCTTCAGTTTCTCTAACCCTTGTATCCTTTTTGTTGCATAGTATTACCAAGAAACTGAACCAATCTTCAATTTTCTTCACAGCCTTCCAAAGTATCCTTAGGATCACCTAAACTAAAGCGGGAAATTCCCAACACATGAGATAGATACAGAGAGAAGAAGAGAAAAGAACAATAAAGCTTAGAAAATGAATTATGTTTATAGAGAATCTAAAACCTATCAGAAAACGAATGTCTGTCATCGAGTTTCAACTCTCACTTAACATTCATTTCATAGACTCATTTAGGTCATTTATATAATTAAAAAATAAATAAAATAATAGTGAATTAACAGCCCTAGGTCGAAATTATCATGGGCTTTAAGCCTGTGAAATTTCTCATTTGATTATAAGCCCATTGGACTTAAAATCAAGGCCTGTATTATTTTCTATTGATTTAATTAATTAAATAATTATTTAAATCCTTTATCAAATTAATTATTTATAATTTGAACATTGATTTAAAGTTATTTATTAATTTAGATACCAATTTATCTTAATTAATAAATATGCCATAATTTCTCTTTTCTTCTCTAAATTATATAACTCTGTGAAACTATCCAAAATTGACCTGATCAACTTTGATAATTCTAATTGATAATTAAATCAATTAATTGAGATTATCTAGATGATATTATCCAAGGTACAGTGGGGACCATGGGCCTATGAAATCAAGCTCCAATAAGTTATCATAAATCTAACAAATAAATTTACTAACTTATTAATTCCTCGTGATTCCATTAAAGACTCGGAATTGCACTCTTGAATTCATAGAAAGCTCTATAACAAATATAGATACGCTATTAATTATCCACTATTACAACCATAATTGTCACTCAATCCTCTATAAACGGTCTACAATGAGATGGGACTAAAATACTGTTTTACCCCTCATTGTATTTTATCCTTAAAACACTTAGTTCCTTGTAAATGATATTTCAATAAACTAATATTAATTAATGAAATGAGATCTCTATCATTTAGCATCTTGAACCAAACTAAAAGGAAACCATCATTTCACGTCTTCATCAGAAGCTATAGATGTTCATATCTATGATTAACACTCCCACTCAATTATACTACAGAGTTCCCAAAATGTAATTATGGGCGAGTCCGTAGGGTAAGCTAGTAACGAACAAGTCAAAGAACTCAAATAATACAATCAGTTAGAATACTAACCACTCGAAATTGAGATTGAATTGACCTATGGTCAACTATATGATATGACTAGAATAGATAATAATGGTATGTTTACTTATCCTATCTACTGTCAATATCGGTCCTGTCCGATGCAAAAAATACATCCGATCTTATCTACTTTGCCAATGTTCTGGAAAGAACATAACACTACAATGTGTAAGTAGATCATATTGTAGATTGGCAAGTTAGTGTAAATCTTGTGCACTGACTAATCTTAGGACTAACTTATTTTGAACATATAATCATATTTATGTTCCACTATGATTACGTCACTATAAATATGATTAGCTATATGCTCAGGATTTAATAGAAGTTTATATTAAACAAATAATCATGAAAATAAAACATGTGAGCAAAGTTATTGACCAAGTCAAAAAATGATTTCTATTCTTTTATTGATAAAATGAGATTACAAATAAATTGGGTTTTAATTAGGGCATAAAACCCCAACATACCTCAATTGGAATTCCCCCTCCTAGCTGTAGATAATTAGTTCTAGCCTCAAGCCTTCAAGCTTTAACGCCTTCAAGCTTCCAAGCCTTAAACTCTACTAATTTTCCTCGAAAATCCAAGCCAACATAGAGAGGAGTGAAAACGTAGAGGTTAGAAAGATAGAGAGAGTTGAGAGTGTTTTAATGTGCTTCTTGGTTCTATTGGGTTCTAAGGTTGTTGGGTATAACCTTCCCTTAGGCAAGCAAATGTCTAAAATACCCCTTGCCCACTAACTTACCTATCACAGGCCCCTAAGGGCAAAATGGTCTTTTGCCACTTTTTCCCCGTTAATCATAATTAACGTCTTATAATTCCTGTTACCCCCAATATCCTCAAATAATCATTAAATAGTTTCTCATTGCCCAAAAAATCCCGGTAATGTACTAAATTACCAAAATACCCCTAAGCTCACCCCGAGCCAGATATTTAACCTCGTTATGACTAAACTGCTAATTTTCTCCCTAGGATCACCTCGTATCGAATAATCCAAATATATCCACATAATAATGTGGTCTCAATTATATAACACACGCACACACACACACACACACACACATATATATATATATATTCAAATATGCTCTCAACGTGCCAAAATCACAAAAATGTCCTTCTAATAAGAAACGGGCCCACATGCACGCAAATACAATCATTTTATAATGTAATCCACATAATTTATATAATCATGCATATCATCACATAATAATGTAATTAATTAGTTATTGCCCTCCTGACCCTCTAATCAAGGCACTAGTCTTATTAGGAAATTTGGGGACATTACAGTTTTTTTATATTCTTATAATTTATTTTGGCTTATGATAAACTATAAAATAATTAGTATACTCATTAATTTTTATATTTTAATTTTACAGTTTGATGGGAAAAATGTGTGCAGTGAGATCAATGACCCCCTCTCAACGCAACATGAATGGTTAGCAATATTGACAACTTTTATTTATTATTAGGTGAATTTAGTTTTATAGCTACTTATAATTATGTCAATCGGTATGAATACTATGTCTTTTTTTTAAACAAAAGAATGAATGTTTAGTATATGAATGTTTTTATAAGATTACAAACTTGATGAATTTTATTTATGCAAATGATAAATTAAGTCATATAATGTTAGTAAAGGAAATAAAACATTATTTATAATAAACTAAATTGGATTTCTAAATATTAAATCTAAAATAAAATTTTGGTTATATAATATGAAACAAAAATATTTATACATATATTTCAGTTATTATAAAACAAAAATATATATAATTCAATTATTATAAAACAAAATCAATATTTTTTTTAAATAACCCTTTAACTTTGGTTATTATATAAAAATCAAAGTCTATTCATACCCTTTAACTTCGATTTTTATGTAATAATCGAAGTTAAAGGGTTTAAATATTCACGCTGGAACCCTTTAACTTAGGTTATTACATAAAAACCGAAGTTAAAGGGTATGAATAGACTTCGATTTTTATGTAATAACTGAAGTCTATTATTAATTTTTAACTTCAGTTTTTGTAAGGCTTTTAACTTCGCATGGATAGACTTTGGTTCCTATTTCACCGAGAACCGAAGTCTATTAGCCTAAAAAATTGAAGTTAAATGCTATCTTTGTAGTAGTGGTTATTTCAAATTCAAATTTTGTGACTTATTTTAATGGCACATGCACACTACTTAAGTCTCCAAGTAATATGTGTACATGTTTTTAATAAATACTTAAAACTATATTTTTTAATCATATGCTAAAATCTATAAGTACTAACCAAAATAATTATAATTATCCTAACCTAATTATAATTATTTTCTAAGTCATAGAAATCATAACTACAAATAATTAATTTAAAACTTAAAGAAATCTTTTTAAATTCCACCACTCAAGTTAAACTATAAACTATAATAAAAACTAACCTATGGTCATAATTAAGGAGAAAATAATAATATTGTTTATTACAAGAATCGCTCTCCAAACTCAATCAATGAAAATACAAAACCAATACTTAAAATTATATTATTACCTACCTACAATGTTGGTTAATATTATCTTTCTGAGTAGAGGAGTTACAAATCCCAGTGACCATACAATTCTCACTATTAGATTTGTGTACAACAATAAAAATGACAAAATATACAAAGACGATAATGGAACTGATGGCAAAGGCACCAAAAGCTAAAAAGATCATCTCCACTTAAGCACTTGACTTCTGTTTTTTTTTTTCTCTTCTCTCTACACACACATATATATATTCATAGTTAGTAAACTTTTATACATAATTTTTTCAAGGAGAAAAAAAAATACAACCAAGAGAAGTAAATCAAAGAAGAAAAAGAATAAGGAGAAGTAACGTACAGAGACTTTGAGTTGGTGTTATATGATCATATCTCAAAGTGTTGCGTTACTAAAATCAAAACAAATCTTTCACCGAGATTTAACCTGAGAAGATTCCTCAAAAGCCTTAAGGAGGTTGCGTAGAATTTGTTGTCTAGACAGAAAAAATATAACGTTGAGAACTTTTGATATAGTCCTCTGCATCATAGATAAATAGAGTTGTTTAGACATTTGTGGCATCAGAAATGCATTATGGTGCTTTATGGAAGGGTGGAATGCAAAATGACGGAGAGAAGTGTAATGACCCAACTACTCTAGACTTTGGACTATTAACGACAACTATACTATAACGCCCTGGTTACCCCAGAACAGTTACGGTGAACCAGAAAATTGACTCATTGCCTGAGCCCTTTGGTTAAAAACGTGATCTAAGTGTTATTAACAGGTTAAGGTGAAAACCAGTAAAAAGGAAAGGATATGTTTTATTTGATACATAAAATTGTTCATGGGCCCACAAGAACATTTACAAGTTATTTACAACTCAAAAAGGTCATTACTATTCCAAAATTTCAAACCCCGCCGACCTAAGCAGCAAAAATAGGGAAAACCCCCTAGTTCCTCTGAGAACTCCTTGGCCGTGGTGGTCAAGCGGCCGCATATGTACACATCACCACCTAAGCTCTCCATTCAAGGCTGGGTGAGCTTTTCTTTTCCTTTACCTGCACCACATAGCACCCATGAGCCAAAGCCCAGCATGAAAACATAGCATTACATGTAAATATCATCAAATGATTATCATTATAATCACGCAGAGCTCATAGCTTTCAAACAGATGAGTGAATATCACTTGAGATTCTGGTAAACCATACTGAGTGACTGACAAGCAGGTCACTAATTCAAATGGAAGAGTGGCTGCTGGGTAAGCCACTAGCCTTCAACAAATGAGAGACTGATTGGTAAGTCTCTATTTTAACAAGTGAGTGACTGATGGGTAAGCCACACAAGCGCTTATAATGTTCATCGAACTTGAGGTTGGTCTGGCATTAATGCTCTTTGAGTCATTCAATGCAGTAAGTCGATTAGAACTAATCTTTATTGGCTTGCGTTGAACACGCTAAGGCCGTCCTGACTAATGAGTCAGCACTATGTGACCAGTGCCCAGTACCACTGCCGAACCTGACTAATAAGTCACAGCTTCACAGTTGATACTAGCACCTTTGCCAAATCTGACTAATGAGTCAGTACCATGCGCAAGTGAGCAACATTTGCTAAGCATTCCACAATCAATTCATGTCCACATTTATACAACCAACATGCCTCATGAATAACCATGCATGTCACATATGGGGTGCAGTTTTCTTACCTCTGATTCGAGCTAGAATGAACAAAAAAACGACCCTTGAGAACGGTTTAGCTTTTAGTCCTTTGGCGGTTACCTAATCATAACACATTACAGGATACCATCAATAACATGATAATCAAGGGTTCTCAAACCAAGATTTAGCCTCCGAGACATCAATCCTCACTAATCCGGGTAGTAGGAGTGATCCCGAGGCCTAAAACCATGATCCCGGGGTCAAAACATGCAAATGGGCTCAACCCTGCTCAAGAGACATGGCCCTGGCACCTTGTGCCATGGCCCCCAGAAAATCTAGAGGCAAGCGCCGCAGTGCCCAACCCAAGGGCCGCGGCGCCCAGCGCAAATAGAACCTCTCCTTCAACCTCGAGCTAGGGCCGCGGCCCCCAACCCTGGGCCATTCCCAAACGCGTTTTCAACTTCTCAAAACCGCCAAAATCCTACCTAAACATTCCCCAATCATCAAAACAAGGTTCCCAAGCTTCCCAATGCATCAAAACCCTCAAAACCCAAGGTTCAAACGAATCGAAAACTCAACAATTCACAAAGTCCAATTCAAAGCTTAGATACTCTAAAAACGCAAAACTTTAAACTTAGATTACCTTCGATTAGGTTGTTTTCTATCAAATCCTTCGGTCAAGAAGCTTCTAATATTTCCTAGGATCGCTATGCCTCGATCTTCACTTCATTCTGACTCCTAGAACTCAAGATTTCTTCGAATATGCTTCGGGTGGCAAAAATGAACTAACGAAGGAGAACAAGAAGTTTTCTAATCGTACGTTCTATCTGACAGCTACTTCAAGCTTAAGTAACCTCAGATAAAACCTAATGCTCGGGGTCCCGAAAATACCCCCGGGGACTTTATAGTCAAAACTTCCAGAATTTCACTCTGATCTCAAATATTCCCAATTTATCATCAAATAAACATTCCTATTACCCCAAAATTGACCCCGTTATGACAAAACCGCTAATCCACTAAATAAACCGTCTCATGCCGAATAGCTCGAATATATCTCCATAATAATGGAATCTCATTCACAAATCACATCATGCACACAAATACACAAATTACCCTCAATGGGCGAAATTATCATAACAGCATAATATTTCAAATGTGGACCCACATGCATGCATATATCATCATATTATAATATAATTCACGTAAACATGCATAAATTCATTTAATGGCGTAATTAAACAATTACGGCCCTCCCGGCCTACTAAACTGCCACTAAACCACATCGAGAATTCGGGGCATTACATATACATAGACACTAATTCTTTTAATAAAACTTATGAAAACATACATTTGAAATAACATATCTTTATTAAAGGTTTAAAACAATATAAAATTCATAAGTAGGATATGGGATCCCATTGTTGTTAAAAGAAAAACATAACATAATTTTTAAATAACATGAATTACATAATAAAGTGCGGAAAAATACATATAAAATTTAAAAAGACTTCATCCTCGATCGAACTCTCGGTCCATTGACTCCATTCCGCCTCAACACACATCCCCAAACTTCCAGGAACCTTTCCCGCCATCAAAACTATTTTCCTGCACATAAAAACATAAAGGAGTGAGCCTAATGCCCAGCAAGGAAAATCTAACACATAAATCATATACATAAAATTCATAATGCAACATAAAACATACCATAAACATATGTTACACGTACTATAATGGCCATTATTACTTGGGGTCCCATAAACTAAACAAGTCATATGCCCATTAGATTTGTGGGGCTTGCTAGCTAAGCAAGTCATATGCCCATAAATTTATTGGGGCTTGTTAGTTATACAGTTCATATGCCCAAGTCTACAAACATACATAACATCACATAAATCATAGGTTAATCATAATACATACATTATAAGATAACACATAACATAACATATAGAATCCTATCCTATTTTCCTTACCAAAAATACCGGGATATGATAACAGATTTGGGACTTTGGAACACTCCTAAAAGCCATAAATGGAAGGGTGAGTATACTAAAGAGAATGAGATGAAAAGAATGGATGAACTATACCATTAAGAATATACTTACCAAAAACCTTATGTTCAAGATCTTAGATTTCCTATCCAAGAATAAAGTTAGGGTGCTGAGTAGAAAACTATAAGAACTTAAAGAAAACAATACCAAAATGAACTAGAGTTTGGAATACCTTGAATGCTTTTATGACCAATCTAAACCTTGAACCGAAATGAGCTATAAACCTTACTTCCCAAGTGTTTGGCAAGCTTATAATGATTAAGCTTATAATCCCCAACCCAATGTGTTTACACTCTCAAAAATAACCTAGCAACTTGCAGCCTCTGAACTTAGCTTGATGAATGAATAAATGGCTAGGTACTAGGTCCCATTTATAGAGTTCAAGAATGAAAAGATCTTCATTTAACTTGAATAAAATAATGTCTTTTTAAGTGAAAAATATTTGAATTATCGTTCAGCAGAGGCTGAAGACTCGGTCAGAAAGATGCTGGACTTATCAAGAGGTTAAAGATTAAAATGGGAACGTTTTCAAAAATATTCAAAAGTACACTGAAGGAGTCGATATATCGCCCCTTGTAGGCGATATATTGCCTAGGCCAGCATGCCCGAGGTGATCGTGGGAAGTTTCATGTTTTTCGTATCCCCGTGCTGCGATATATCGCCCCTTATAGCTACGATATATCGGCATACGCTGAATATTTAAACACGAAATTACACAATTTTAGCTTAATTTGAATTGAGTAAACAACCTTGACTAAGCCTTCTAACATTTTCAAAGCTGCTGACAGACCCTAGGATATTCAGATATTACTCTTAATAAACTTATTCCTCAAAAATACTTAATTATCATAAAACATACACATGACAAGTGTTACTTTCTTATTGGGTCTATCTAAACCTTATAATATAATAAATATCATCATCCATATTAGTCATATTAATCAAACCTTAGGTTAAAATTAATATTCTTAAACTATAGGTTAAACTTAGAAAATCTACAAGTGTTACTATGAGTGTCCAATTAAATCCCGATCTGAACCAAAATCAACAGTTATAAAAATACTACTACTATTACTATTATCTAACTAGCTAAGTAAAGTTATTGGACTCTACAAGAAGAGAAAGAGAAAGACTATAAATAATATCAAGTTGAATTCGAATTTGAATATAAACATCCAAAATTTGAATATTTTTGTTCGTAACCATTTTTAGTTTTAATTTCTTTTTTTAATTATATTATATACTAATAATCATTAATGTGAAAAATAAGAATTTAAAATTTTTAGAAAATAGAAAGAGTGCTTTGGAGGAATTTTAGAGTGTCACATCATCTCCTTGATGCTCTCCTTTATATTTTCAGTTATAATTTATTTTTTAATTATATTATATAGTAATAATCATAAATTTGAATAATAAGAATTTAAAAATGTGAAAATTTTAGAAAATTGAAAGAGTGCTTTTGAGCAATTTTAGGGTGGCACATTATCTCCTTGATTCTCTCATTTATATAAATATAGTTGACGCCATTTCTCGTCAACTTAAAAAGGAGAGAAATTAAACAAAAATATATCAGAGGAAATGAAATAAGAAGATGAAAACAGGATCTTTTTTCGTGGTTCAGCAGTTAAAATCTGACTAGTCCATGAGTCTGTGTTATTAGCACTTGGGGGTCTTTGAAAACTTTCAGAGAATAGTTGCCCAGAGTTTTCTCTCAAGATATCAAAATTTAGTCCTTTGCAAATGGAGTTTCCTTCTCTATTTATAGAGAAGGTTTTAGAATGTGTTCCCACATATTTCGGGAAGATATTCTGTGAATCAAATGGTATAATGCCACTTAATGCATTATTTGCTACGTGCATGATAATATCCCATAGAATGTGGGATTGGATTACTAATTACATCATATCCCTTAAACATAGGGATTTTACAACAATAAATACATTCACACGTAACTGACTAGCTTAGATACTGGGTTCATTATGCCTTCGAGATTATTTGTCAATCACGAGATTGTCATTATTTCTTCGCTTATGCTCCCAACAAGTAACTATTGACAAAGTCATCACATTCGAGCTTGTACTTCTCGAGCTCGAACCATCTTGTCTGAAGGCAAGAGATGCATCAGGAAATATATACAAGTGTTGAACCTTTTGCTATTGCAAGCTTACCTCATAACCTCGGAGCATCTTCGAGGCTACACACTGCTTAAGCTCACAAGGTTGTCATTTACAGCGAAACTGTCTGACTGGAGGATCATATGATGATTGTGCTTATTTTGAGCTTACACCTAATGAGCCTAGATTTCAAGATCATAATTCCTCATGCTTGAAATCTAGGTG
Source organism: Humulus lupulus (assembly GCF_963169125.1). NCBI lineage: Eukaryota > Viridiplantae > Streptophyta > Magnoliopsida > Rosales > Cannabaceae > Humulus > Humulus lupulus. The sequence goes on from NC_084796.1 coordinate 224,638,626, forward strand.
TAACATTTTTCCCCCTCAAAAGTATCAATTTGAATCCTATGAGAAGGAAACTTTTGAACTGCCCTGTTTGGAAACTGTGCTGTCTAATGTACTCAAGAGTGGACACAAGTCAGCCAGGGGTTGCTAAACTAGAGTACTTGAGTACTTTTGTACCATGCCCACGTCTATTCATCTGCCATCTTTATGCTGCCATTGTCATGTCTATGCCCATTCGTTCGATCAAATACTGAATTCGGCCAACGATCCAGATCAATTCGATGTTTGACATTCTTTAGGGCCTATAAATATGCCCATATCATCTTCTTCCCCTCACTTTTGCATTTTGAACTTTCAGAGAAAAAAGAAGGAGAAAAGACCAGAACCAAAACTTCCTTTTGTTCTTGCATGTTTTCCAAACCGAGAAAGTAAAACAACTTTGGCTTGTTCGACTCTGTGAGATCATTCTTACAACCACTCCTCTAGTCGTCAATCTCCCTGTATCCGCAAGCCACTATGTGTAAGTTTCTGTTCTTGATCTCATATGTTTATATATATTTTGTTTTTACATTTCTGTGTTCCTGTTGCATAGTGAGCATATTTGCTAGTGTATATTTGTAGCAATTTGTAACTTCTACCATATAGTTTAACTAATACTGCGCGGACTTTGGGTTCAACAAATTTCTGGTATCATGGGCTTCAAGCCCAGATTTAGTGTAGAGGATGCAAATGTAGCTTTTTTATTGTTATTTTTTTATTACGGGTAATGTACGGTGTAGACCAAGAAATGGGGTACTAATTTAGGGTTTTAAATTGCACGTTTCCCAAATTATCACCTTTTTTGAGTAATCGTCAATTTTTTCCCTGAAAATCCAGGATTCTTAAAATGAATCCACTCTCCCTTCTCCGCGTCAAATACATGCTCAAAGCCCGAGCCTTATAAGGGCTCGAAGGTTCCTTCGAATTCATCCTGTTCCTTCGAGATTTAGATCTCGATCAAGCTTGCCTTGCGATTTTGAGCCTTTGAGCTCAAAACATCTAGAATTTTGTTCTTTATTCCTTGTGTGCCTGGCCCTCGCCCTTTTCTTTCTTGCTAGATGTCGCAGAATCTTGAAAAATGGTGGGGGTCAGTGCTCGCAATTCCCTATTCTCCGACAACTCCGAGCCCTGAATCGCCCTTCACCCGAAATCAGCGGCTAATTCGCGAGCATAAAGTGAGGTGTGAACAAGAATATATTTGAGCTCACTTCTGATGTCAAATTGACGAGGTTGAGGAAAGGAAAAGGAAAAATCTTTAGGTTGCCATCTATCCAGACCCAGACTCTGAGCTTAGACCGATCCCTCTCGACCTTGCACTCAAAGTAACCGTTGCCTTCAAGCATGGTGATCGTGTATTCTCGCTGATGGAGGAGTCATCAAATTGCCTGTCCACCTCGCAGCCAACTGCCATTCCTTCTTCAAGGGAGGAATTTTTCGAGGCTGAGCATTACTGGAGCTCGATTTCTTCGCTAGGGAAAATCTCTGACATCTTGGCCCTTCACGGTCTTGGACTATCAGGCTCGCTGAGGTGTCGAGCACCTACCTCCAACGAGCGAAGCTGCTACGCCCTGGGAGATGGACACCCGGACAATAAACTGAAGCTCGCGACCTGGAATCGCGATCATATGAAGGCAGGTGCTCTACTACCCTTGAAGTCCTTTTTTAAGGACTTTCTGGATTTTGTTGGGCTCACGCCCTTCCAACTCCAGACCAATTCATAAAGGGTCTTGTCAGCCCTGAGGTCGCTGTACCATGAAATGAAGTGGGAACGACCTTCGCCAAGAAAGATCATATATCTCTTTTGTCTATAAAGCAACCCCTCCCGAGCTCGGGGAGGGGATGGCTTCTACTACCTGTCGAGCTATTCCAAGGAGAAGAAGATCTTTGAGGACATGCCCAACCATCCCCCTAACTTCAAGCTGGCCTTCTTTTGGATAGATGGCCTGGCCCCTTCAAAGTTCTATTCGTCCGATGAATTCGTAAGTATATAACCCCTTTTTCCTTTCATGCTCGACTCATGTTTAGGCTCGAACTAATTATAATGTATTTGATTCTTCAGCCAATTATCACCATCCTACCCCTACGGACGCAATGAAGGAGCACAAGGAAGTTCTGCTCCAATTTCCATACGGTAGGCACTCCCTGTCTTATCTTCTTCATGAAGATAAGCTTCGATCCTGCGCCCTTCTGGAGAAGGGCCAATCGACGAATGACACTGCCTACCGAAAGTACACCATGTGGGAGCATGTACCACTCCCAACTAACAAACTTTCTTCGAGGCAGAGATCAATGAGCTCAAGGGCCTGATCCCCATCATCCCGCTGCCACAAGAGTCCGCTCTCATGGAATGATGCCAATGACGAGGCTTTGAGCTCGAGTGACAGAGGTAAAGTCATTCTCAACTCGGCCTTGTAGTCTCCTTCCCTTCTAAAATATAGACCAGACACCCTGATCCTATTCCCGGCTTATAGGGATAATTTCCATGTATAGGGAAGGGACTCCCCCAGCCTTCTCTGAAGATAGGGGATTACCTGGTCGCCGAGCACGAGCTCAGGGGAGAGTTCCAGTTAATTTTCTTGTCACTTGTCTATTTGTTTCAATCAACTATTTTCTTATCGTTTACTTTAGCATTTTAAGATCGTTTACTAATATGATTTGATTATCCAGACAATATGGACTCTGACCTTGAAACCATGTGCAACAGCTGCTTGGGAGCCAAGCAAAGCAAGCGCCCAAGAGCGTCACAAAAAGCTGGTCGGCCTGCTAAAGTCCCCAAAAGGACCGAGGTGACTCCTCCTCCTCCGGGCCCCCAAGGCCCGAGCCAAGTCGTGACCTTCGACTCCCAGGTTGGGGTTCCTGCGGAGGCTTTACCTTCAAAGTATCTTGCCATCCAAACCCTTCAAATAACTGCACTAGCTCTGAAGAAGCCAGTCCCTACTCAGGAGCGCCTGCTGTCGATTTCGACTCATTCTGATGAGTATGTCATCGACAGCGCTGCGGGGACTCACGGAGCCACTCTTGGCTCGGATGTCCTGTCTCGAGTGGGCCAAAGCTTCAGCAATCTTGGGGCTCCTCAATGGTAGTTCCTGGTCAATGACTGGGACTCCAATGTCCTTTACGACAAGAGTACCGAGCTCATCTCCTCGGTAATTTTCTTACTTTGCTACTTGTTTGAGTTTTTCTTGGAACATGAATTGACTTAATTTGTTTGTGTATTAGTGTAATGCCCCAAATTTCCTAATAAGGTTTAGGACCTTGATTAGGAGGCCGGGAGGGCCATAATTGATTTATATATGCAATTAAATGATCATATGCATGTTAGGTGTATTAAATATGCATGTGAACCCATTTTTGAGTAATTGGGTGATTTTCATATTTTGGCCATTTCGGGCATATTTGGTATATATGTGATATGTGTGTGGTACTTTATTATTATTTGGTTATGCTAGGGTTACCCAGCACGAAACGTTCCTATGAGGTAAGCTAGTGGGAAAGTCACAACGGGATTTATTCTTGACTCGGAGTGAGTCAAGGGGTATTTAGAGCATTACGGGGTTATTAGGTAATGGGAATCAATATTTGGTGATAAATAGGGAGTTAGTAAGATTAGGGGGAAATTCTAGAGGTTTTGACTATTTTTCCCCCGGGGATGTTTTCGGGACCCCGAGCATTAGGATTTGTTTGAGGCTACTTAAGCTTGAAGTAACCTTTAAAGGAATAAAAGAATGTTCAGAACGTTCTCTCTCTCTCTAAGTTCTATTTTTGTCTCCCGATCGCATTTTCAAAGGAAACTTGAGTTTTAAGACTCGGATTCGAGCGAGGATCGAGGCATAGCGATCCTAGGAAAGATTAGAAGCCTATTAGCCGGAAGATTTAATTGGAAACAACTCAATTGGAGGTAATTCAAGTTTTAAGTTCTAAGTTTTTTAAAGTTTTTAAGCTTGAATTGAACTTTGTGTTTTGATGAGTTCTGTTAGATTTGAGACTTGGGTTTTGTTGGTTTTGGTTGATGGGGATGTTTAGGAACTTTGATTTTTGAGTTTGGAGATGTTTGGATAGGTTTTTGTGAGGTTTTAAAAGGTTGAAAACGGAGAAAAATGGCTAGTCCGAGGTTGGGTCGCGGCCCTGTTCTTGGGCGCTGTGGCCCAAGATCGATAAAGCAGGTGGCAGGCTGTGTGAGCTCTGGGGCCGTGGCACTGGGTATAGGGCGCCGCGGCACTTGCCCCTGATGCCTCTGTTTTGGCTGCAGGTCGCAACTCAGTGAGTTGGGGCTGTAGCGCTTGAGGGTATTTATGGCCGAAATGATGTTTTAAGCTTGGGAACTCAAACCTTAGGCCTCGGGATCACTCCTCCTACCCGGTTTAGTGGGATTGGATGTCTCGAAGGCTAGGTCTTGATTCCAGGATTTGGTTTTAGAACTTGAACTTATTGGATCACCATTCATGGTTGTGACTAGGTTATCACTAGAGGCTTGGAATCGGGATCATGCTTGTGGCTCGTTTATTGGTAACCTGTGCTTGGACCAAAGGTAAGAAAACTGCACCCTATGAATATGACATGCATGGTTATTCTTGATGCATGTTGGATGCTTAAATGTGACATGCATTGTTATTCTTGATGCATGTTGGATGTTTAAATGTGATATGCATGGTTATTGTTGAGGCATGTCAAGTAATTAAATGTGATGCATGCGTTGCATGAGAAACATGTGATTAGGGCATGCTATGAATATTGAATATGAGATTGTTCAGAGCTTGAGTCTCTGTGTTTATGCATGATCCTAATTATGTTAGCAATTGTTAAGTAAGCATGTTGAATGCCCTATATTCGGATATTTGACATATGATATATGTTTGGTAGCATTGCTTACTTGTGTATGGCACTGACTAGTCAGGGTCGGCACTGGTCGCGTATTACTGACCTGAGAGTCAGAAATGGCATAAGCGTCATGAACGCAGGGCTGATAAAAGATTAGATCTAATCGATATCAGCGTTGAATGACTCTGGGAGCATTGATGCTGGACCGACCCGAAGGTCGATAAAAATTATAAGCGCTTGACTAGTCTAGGACTAGTTACTTAGAGCCAGGGCCAAAGGCCTAGGTGACTGTTTGTCACATGGCTAGGGAGCGGAATCCCATGGTTGTGACTAGATGGCCATGCGGTAGGTTATCTTGGTGACTAGTTCATCAAACACCTATCTTGTTTAAGCTAGTGAAATGATCACTTATCTGCAAAGCCCCGATGACCCTATCGTCACATGGCTAATGGGAACAGAACCCACCTTAGTGACTATTTCAACTGTCACTTTCTTATTTTGGAATGAAAGTCTTGGATGATTATTATGATCATCGGTTGATGTTGTATATTCATCATTACGTTAACTCATTTGCCTGCTTGAATAAGGCTATATTTGCTAGGCGTGTGCCTTATGATTTGATGACATGTTATTACTATTCATGAGCATATTGAGTTTCCTTGTTAGGCTTCGGCTCACAGGTGCTATGTGGTGCAGGTGAAGGCAAAAGTAAGCTAGACCATCCTTGAGTTGGAGAGCTTAGGTGACGATGTGTATATATGCGGCTGCTCAACTGCCACGGCCGAGGGTTGAAAGAGGAACTAGGGTTAAACCCTATTTTGCCACTTAGATCGGCTGGTTGTAAATATTTTGTTGTAATAAACCTTTAGATTATATTTTTGGGATCCCAATATACACAGTAAACGTTCTAATGAAACGTTATATCTTAACCAAAAATTTTAATCACTAAACCACTATTCTTACTTAATTACACGATTTTTTCCAAATGACTCGATTAGCGAGTTTAGCACTGTTTATAAGGCACACTGTAATGGTCACTGGAGTTTAGGGCGTTACAACTTGGTATCAAAGTGAGCCAAGGTTTGTGGTTCCTGAAGACAAGCTGGGCATGTACACTCGTCACTAAAGATAGCTGCACTCAGGGAATGGTAACTATTTCTGTAGTCATGTGCTCAACTGCTTAAATAGAATGTAAATGCTTTACCTGCACATTGTATTAGGGAGCATGAGATTCTGATAGAGCCTGGCTCTTGACTACATGATTATATGCTCCGTGAATATATATATGAATGTGATTATATGATTACCTGCTCCATGACTATATAATTGTGATATTTGCATGCTGGAGTTGGAGGCATGATGTGAATGTTGGAAGAGCAGGGATTATGATTGATGTATGAATAACATGGGTATGTTTTTAGCACTGCAAGTGGTTTGTAAATGTTGTGTGGTAAGATTGTTCCTGTGGGGAAAGCTCTTGATATGCTCATCATGATTAATGGGTAGAGTTATTGACTACATATTCAATCAGTAAGTTTATATCCAAGGCAGATAATGAGGCCTAGTGGTGGTTATACTGAGGCTGGGAGTTTTAGTCAGGGGTTGAGTTCGTCGTCTGCCCCTCAAAGTTTCCATCAAATGCTTATAGATTTGCAATCAAGATTGTAAAGGCAGGAGGAAGAGATCAGGTGTCTGAAGCAACAGCAGAACCTGTCGGGAAACACTTCTTCCTTGGTTATGCCAGGAGTGGCATCAGCTTTGGCTCAGCCTAGGGTTGAGAACAGATGGGAATTTCTCTATGGAAGATTCCAGGAGTATTACCCTCCAGTCTTCGAGGGAGGCCTAGATCCATTCAGAGCTGAGCAATGGATGGGCATGATCAGTTCCATTCTTGACAGTATGGGTTTGGTAGGTCACGATAGGGTGGCTTGTGCGACATTTGTATTGCAGGATGATGCCCGGACATGGTGGGAAGTAGTATCCCAGACACAAGACACAGCTGTGATGGATTGGAAAGAATTTAGGCAGCTGTTTAATGAGAAGTATTATTGTGATGTAGCCAAGACTGCTAAGATGAATGAGTTTGTGAATCTCGTTCAGGGTAATACAACAGTAACCGAGTATGTTAACAGACTTGATGGGTTGGCCAAGTTTTCTTTTGACATGGTACCCATAGATGTAGCTCGGAAGGAAAAGTTTGTTCAGGGATTGAATCCTGGAATAGCTCGGGGCATTAGAGTTGCCCCATTGTATGAAATCTCTACCTATGCTCAGATGGTAGAGAAGGCTCTTGTTGTTGAGAGCAATAGAAATGAGAAGAAGAGTGCTAGGGAGCACGGAGCTCGGATAGTGGTACCTCCACTTATTGGAGCAAGTAAGAATGAAAGCTGGAAGAAAATTTATCCAATCTGCACTCGGTGCAAGAAGCGTCATCGGGGAGAATGCAAAGCAAAGGCATGTTTCGCATGTAGCATGGTTGGGCATATTATGAAGAATTGCCCAATGCTAAGAGAGGATGAGCAAAAGGGAATGGACAGGTCGAGTGTTTATTCCAAGGCAGTCAGAGACTGAGACTAGTTCCTCAAGGGTGGCAGGTCAGCTTTCTAGTTCTGATTTTGAGTTATGCTGACTAGTTTTGGAGCCATGCTATTCCTTTGTTTGTTGCATATAGAGGGGCATAAAGATGATATGCAGATCGCATGGTTATGTTGTGATGGGAAGGTGGTACTGTATTGGTGATTTAAGAGATGAGTAGGGTTATGATAGAAAGGACTCATCAATTGATATGATAAAGTTTGTTATGATTGGCTTTAGGATGATCCTAGATTTGGATTGATTAGCCAAGTGTGGGGCAATGCCAAATTGTAAGGAAATGATAGTAACTCTTGGGCTTGAGAGCGGAAAGCCTTGTGATAGTTGGCATGATGTATGGATTCTATATGATTATGACATCTGTAGTGAGAGCTAGAGTTTTATGGCAGAGAGATGCATGGAACTCTTAGCTAGTGTGGTGGATACCACTTAGATTGTGCCAGTGAAGTCAGGACAGACTGGACTAGTATGTGAGTTTCTGGATGTGCTTCCAGGGGATCTGCCATGGTTTCCTTTATGTGAAAAGGACAGAATGGTGATTGGATTAGTGCCAGGAATGGATTTAGGTCTAGGGAACTGTTTTGATTCAAGAATGGATTCAGGTCTAGGGAATTGTTTTGAATTGCTCAGCGCAGTTGTAAGAATTAAAGGTTCAACTAGTGAGTAAGATGGTATTCTCTAAGGTGAATCTTGGATCTGGTTATTACTAGCTAGAGTCAGGGAGAAGGATATGTACAAGACTATTTTATATCAGATAAGGGCACTGGGAGTGCTGAGCTATGATTTGAGAGTGTGACTAATGTTGAGTTGTCTTGATGAATTAGATGGACAGAGCATTCAAAGGTTTATTTGAATGGGATTTGTGGTCGTCTTGGACGATGGTATTATGATGTATTCTTTGCGGAGATTTGCCAAGGTCAAGGAATGCCTTAGGGGCAGGAGTTTCCTTAGGTAGTAAGGATATTATATGTGCCTTGGGAAAGAGTTCTGAGTCTTCTTACAGATCAGAATCAGTTTGTAAGTGGTTATGACACCTCAGTGACAGGGAAAAGGATTGCCTATGCAATATGTTGGTTAAAGTATCTGACCAGAACTAGAGTAGAGTTTCTGGTGGGCCAGGTGGTCAGTTTTATGTTTGAGATTATCATTTCAGAAAGGATTAAAAAGGAAAGATGATTATGTGAACCATAGATAAGAAAGATTGAGTGAAAAGTCTTAGCTGGATTAGCTAAGGGTTCTACAGTGTTAGATATGAATTTATTGTGGTATAAGGACCGGATTTGGAATCTGATGGACACTAAGATTAATTGGGAGATTCTGGATGAATCTCATGCTATTCTTTTATTCTCTTCATTCAGGCATCATGGAAATGTAATAGGATATGAAAGTTTTATAATGGTGGCCTGAGATGGAGATGGATGTAATGGAATGTGTGGTAAAGCTCTTAACCTATTAGCAGGTCAAGACAGAGTATCGGAAATCAGTGGGGCCATTGTAGCCTATGAGTATTTCGTAGTGGGAATAAGGAAGCATCGCGGTGGGGTTTCCCAGGTTAATGGGTCAGCGTGAGTTGGCATTGGGTCATTATGGACCAGTTTTCCAAGTGATTTCATTTTTATCAGTAAGAGTAAGTAACACAGCTGATCAATATTCAAATTTCTTTGTGAGAGAGATAGTATGCTTTCTTGAGAATTCAAGTTCTATCTTATTAGATGAAGACTCTATTGTTACTTCCAGGTTTTGGAAGGGTTAAGAAAGGTGATAAATATATAGATGAAATTCAGTACAGTTCATTATCCTCAGACTGATGGTAAATGAGAGAGAGAGAATTATCCAGTTATTGGAAAGATACCTTATGAGATGAGTTACGCTTGAGAATGTGTATCACTCATTCATTGGAATGAGATGGGTGAGATATTATATTTGGATCATGAGATGGTTCAGGGAACCATTGAGATTATTAAAGGTTGGAGCTTGGATGCTCACTTCTCAGAGTAAGTGGGAAAGTTTTACTGAACTGAAAAGCAGAAACATAGAATTCCAAGTAGAGGATTGTATCTTCCTTAAAAGTATCACCATGGAAAGGGGTGAGGAGATGAGGGCAAGTTGAGCCCTAGAGTAGTATAACAGTTTGAGTCCTGGATAGGACTGGTCAGGTTGACTTTGGTTCGACCATATCTTTGGCATTGTCAGTTGTGAACAGTGTATTTTGTATTTCCATGCTGAGGACATGGGTTAAAAGAAACTCATGAGTTGAGTTATGAGAATCTAGGGATTTGAGGCTAAGTTATCCTGTAAGGAGTAGTGTAGCGTCCCGGAATTTTACTTAGTTAGCTAGATAGTAGTAGTTGTAGTATTTTAGGTTCTGTGGATTTTGGTTCAAACCGGGACTTAGTTGGAAACTCATAGCAATAGTTATGAATTTTATAAGTTTAACCTATAGTTTAAGAATATTAATTACAACATAAGGTTTGATTAATATTGCTGGTTATTAATATGATAATTATTATAACCTAAGGTTTAGATAGAGCCAATAAGAATATGACACTTGTTATGAGCATGGTTATTCCTAAGGTTTAGATAGAGCCAATAGGATTATGACACTTGTCATATGCATGATTATTAAGGAATTATTATTTTAATAATTAAATAAGCGAAATATAAGACTTAGTCTTTACCAGAATCTGTTAGGAGCATGACATTTGTCACAATTTTATTTATTTGTGGATTAGGTTGTTATTTAGATAATTAAATAGATTTTCCGTAACTTTAGGGTACTGTAATTTCTGACTTACTTTTGACCTAGTTATGTTATGAATTTCGAAAAATAGTATTTCTAGAAAGTTGTAGATAATTGAATTATCTTTCTAACGGTATAAATATGGTCTAAATTTTAGTCCTACATCTCTAGTTATGTTGATTTTACTGCAGATGAGTTTAGAGTTACGAGATTTAGGGAGTTAGAAGTTAAGATTCTATATTTTTTTATTATTTTGTTTTTTATTTTAAAAATCAAGCTTTGACTCCTTAAACCTCTCTCTGAAAAATTTGACCAAGTCCTAAGCCTTTGACTGACGAATATTCAAATATCTTCAATAAAATTCATTATTTTTATTCAAGCCAAAAAGAAGATTTTTATTCCTAGAACTCTATAAATAGGACTTAGGACCCAGCCCTTTCACTTACTCTTTAGCTGTGATCAGACTCCAAGGTGCTAGTGAGACCATAAGAGTGATAAACACTTGGGTTGGGAAAAAGCTTTTCTATTCTTAAGCTTTATAAAACACTTTGGGAAGTGAGGTTAGAGTGTTTCGGTATTGGAGTTAGACTAATCCATAAGGTCAACCGAGGTACTCTTATTCTTAAGTTTCATTCTGTTTGATTCCTTAGTTTCTTTAGATTTCATTCAAGTTCTAACTTTTGTTATGGTTTTGTGGTTAGGATTTTAAGTTCTTTGTACTTAAGGTGTCTTTTCGATAAGTTTCCTCTTGGTGGTTTAGTTCAATTCCTTTCATCTCTGTCCTTTAGAAATACTCACTATTTTTATTGCTGGTTTTAGGAGTGTTCCAAGTTCCGCATTTGTTCTCAATTATCCCGGTGTTGGTAAGGAAAATTATATAGTTTAGTATTATGATCTAGTTTATGTAATGTATGATATAGTTTATGTTTGTATGACCTAACATTTCAGGTACAATAAAGGGGTAAGTGTGTCTGGACCTAAGGTGTCCAATGATGTATGACGGACTATGTCCGGTAGGCTCGGTTGCCAAAACTTTATGAGGGACCTATGTCTGGTGTATGACAGACTTTTGTCCGAGGCTTAATTGCCACCCCTGTATAAGCATTTATCTTTTTATTATATCTGATTTGTTATTTTTAGTTATGATTATGATATATGACCTATAGTTATGATTTATGACCTATGATTTATGATCTATGACTTATGACCTATGACTTATGACTTAGAGTATGATTTATGATTTATGGCTTAGATTATGATTTAGAATTATGACTTAAGGAATGATATGATCTAGATGTTGTGTTTGTATGACTTTAGTGAATATATGTTATGTTTCATTATATGACTAACCCTTGTTTGTATTTTCCTTACTGGGCTTAGAAGCTCACTCCTTATGATGTTGTTATTTCAGGAAATTAAGGATAGAAAGGCTGGTGGCGAGTGGGACCTAAGAGCTTCGTGATGTATTCGTTGGGGACCATATAGTCGAGCAAGATCAAGCAGGCCAAATTATTTATTTATTTTAAAGTTTATTTTATTTAAATGTTGCTCATTTTTATGTTAAAGACAAGTATTTTATTTTTATAAAACCATGGATCCGTGTATTTATTTTTAAGTTTTTATTAAATAAAAGAGCAATATTTACGATTATGACCCAACGCTGTGTTCTCGGTATTCTATGAGAAACTAGGGCATTACAAGCAGCCAGTCCAGATATGAAACAGAAAGAATAAGGTTCTGAGGAGCAAAGTGTAACTTGAGTTAAGGTAATGTTACAGAGACAGTGAGGTCGAGGGACGACCTGGGAAACTGGAATCAGTTGTGCGGAATTCTTACTCCGGGCAGTTCAGACAAATTTCGAGGACGAAATTTCTGTAAGGAGGAGATAGTTGTAATGCCCTAAATTTCTTAACAAGGTTTAGGACCTTGATTAGGAGGTCGGGAGGGCCATAATTGATTTAATATGCTATTAAATGATAATATGCATGTTTAGGTGTATTAAATATGCATGTGAACCCATTTTTGAGTAATTGGGTGATTTTCATATTTTGGCCATTTCGGGCATATTTGGTATATATGTGATATGTGTGTGGTGCTTTATTATTATTTGGTTATGCCAGGGTTACCCAGCACGAAACGTTCCTATGAGGTAAGCTAGTGGGAAAGTCACAACGGGATTTATTCTTGACTCGGAGTGAGTCAAGGGGTATTTAGAGCATTACCGGGTTATTAGGTAATGGGAATCAATATTTGGTGATAAATTGGGAGTTAGTAAGATTAGGGGGAAATTCTAGAGGTTTTGACTATTTTGCCCCCGGGGATGTTTTCGGGACCCCGAGCATTAGGATTTGTTTGAGGCTACTTAAGCTTGAAGTAACCTTTAAAGGAATAAAAGAACGTTCAGAACGTTCTCTCTCTCTCTAAGTTCTATTTTTGTCTCCCGATCGCATTTTCAAAGGAAACTTGAGTTTTAAGACTCGGATTCGAGCGAGGATCGAGGCATAGCGATCCTAGGAAAGATTAGAAGCCTATTAGCCGGAAGATTTAATTGGAAACAGCTCAATTGGAGGTAATTCAAGTTTTAAGTTCTAAGTTTTTTAAAGTTTTTAAGCTTGAATTGGACTTTGTGTTTTGATGAGTTCTGTTAGATTTGAGACTTGGGTTTTGTTGGTTTTGGTTGATGGGGATGTTTGGGAACTTTGATTTTTGAGTTTGGATAGGTTTTTGGGAGGTTTTAAAAGGTTGAAAATGGAGAAAAATGGTTGGTCCTAGGTTGGGTCGCGGCCCTGTTCTTGGGCATCGTGGCCCAATCTCGATGAAGCAAGTGGCAGGCTGTGTGAGCTCTGGGGGTCGTGACACTGGGTATAGGTTGTCGCGGTGCTTGCCCCTGATGCCTCTATTTTGGCTGGGGGCCACGGCTCAGTGAGTTGGGGCCGCGGCGTTTGAGGGTATTTATGGCTGAAATGATGTTTTAAGTTTGGGAACTCAAACCTTAGGCCTCGGGATCATTCCCACTACCCGGTTTAGTGGGATTGGATGTCTCGGAGGCTAAGTCTTGGTTCCGGGATTTGGTTTTAGAACTTGAACTTATTGGATCACCATTCATGGTTGTGACTAGGTTATCACTAGAGGCTTGGAATCGGGATCATGCTTGTGGCTCGTTTATTGGTAACCTGTGCTTGGACCAAAGGTAAGAAAATTGCACCCTATGAATATGACATGCATGGTTATTCTTGATGCATGTTGGATGCTTAAATGTGACATGCGTGGTTATTCTTGATGCATGTTGGATGTTTAAATGTGACATGCATGGTTATTGTTGAGGCATGTCAAGTAATTAAATGTGATGCATGTGTTGCATAAGAAACATGTGATTAGGGCATGCTATGAATATTGAATATGAGATTGTTCAGAGCTTGAGTCTCAGTGTTTATGCATGATCCTAATTGTGTTAGTGATTGTTAAGTAAGCATGTTGAATGCCCTATATTCAGATATTTGACATATGATATATGTTTGGTAGCATTGCTTACTTGTGTATGACACTGACTAGTCAAGGTCGGTACTAGTCGCGTATTACTAACCTGAGAGTCAGAAATGGCATAAGCGTCATGAACGCAGGGCTGATAAAAGATTAGATCTAATCGATATCAGCGTTGAATGACTCTGGGAGCATTGATGCTGGACCGACCCGAAGGTTGATAAAAATTATAAGTGCTTGACTAGTCTAAGACTAGTTACTCAGAGCCAGGGCCAAAGGCCTAGGTGACTGTTTGTCACATGGCTAGGGAGCGGAATCCCATGGTTGTGACTCAATGGTCATGCGGTAGGTTATCTTGGTGACTAGTTCATCAAACACCTATCTTGTTTAAGCTAGTGAAATGATCACTTATCTGCAAAGCCTCGGTAACCCTATCGTCACATGGCTAATGGGAACAGAACCCACCTTAGTTACTATTTCAACTGTCACTTTCTTATTTTGGAATGAAAGTCTTGGATGATTATTATGATCATCAGTTGATGTTGTATATTCATCATTACGTGAACTCATTTGCCTGCTTGAATAAGTCTATATTTGCTAGGCGTGTGCCTTATGATTTGATGACATGTTATTACTATTCATGAGCATATTGAGTTTTCTTGTTGGGCTTCGGCTCACGGGTGCTATGTGGTGCAGGTGAAGGCAAAAGAAAGCTGGACCATCCTTGATTTGGAGAGCTTAGGTGACGATGTGTATATATGCGGCTGCTCAACCGCCACGCCCGAGGGTTGAAAAAGGAACTAGGGTTAAACCCTGTTTTGTCGCTTAGATCGGCTGGTTGTAAATATTTTGTTGTAATAAACCTTTAAATTATATTTTTGGGATCCCAATATACACAGTAAACGTTCTAATGAAACGTTATATCTTAACCAAAATTTTTAATCCCTAAACTGCTATTCTTACTTAGTTACACGATTTTGGCCAAATGGCTCGATTAGCGAGTTTAACACTATTTATAAGGCACACTGTAACGGTCCCTGGAGTTTAGGGCATTACAATTAGGCTCTCGCTGCAGTTGCTCTACTAAATTACAAGCTAAACAACGAGGCTCATGTGAGCATGTCTTATGCTCAAGAGTCAAAGAATCTCCAACTTAAGATCGCCGGCGAGTTTAAAGCTGCCAAGTCAAAGCTGGAGGCTGAGCTCGAAGAGAGGAACTTGAGGATCAAAGAGATCGAGGAGAAGAGTTCCAGGGTCGAGGAGCTTGAAAAGCTAAACGCCAAACTCAAGGAGGAGAAAAAGGCCACCTTCGTGAAAATGGAGGGTGAAAAGGCTCGCCACCTTGAAGAATTTAAGCAAAGGAAGGATTGAGCTGTGGATATGGCCATGTACAGGATCTGGGCCAACAATGCCGATCTCGACACAAGCTTCTTAGGTACCCTGGAGGGCAAGCTCGTGACTAAGTGGCAAACTCGACTAGAGGTGGAGGAAGTTGAGAAGGCTAAGGAGGGGTCGAATGTCACCAAGGGGGATGCTCCTGCTTCCTAGAGACTCGATCATGGGCTGTGTCCCATTTAAAATTTTTGTAATAGTTAGAACTTTTTTTATTTTTATGCTCTCAAGGCAGAAACAATTTACAGCTCGTAAAATAGCTATTTTTTTTATCCAAGCTTACACTAGATATTCTTAATGTTGTGCTTCGGCTTTACTTTAATATTTTTTCCTTACATTTCTCAAATAAAATATTTTAAGCAATTTATATTAGATTTTGCCTTTATGTTTGTTTATTCATACAAACATCTATTGGATTTCAGCTCAAGTTTCAATGCATTCATGCATAGTTTGCTCGATGTATCCATATCCCATCTCGTTTTGTGTCAAGGTCGGATCTTACTTTTACCACGCACTCGAAAGTACTTAAGTGGTATGTAAGATAGGTAGTTTAGTTATATCTTGCTTTTTATAGCCACTTTTCCCCTTCCTTGAGTAGTTCCTTGAGGTTATGAGGTCGAAACTTTTGTTGCAAAATACTCCAGCCTCGATATCAACTTAGTTCGAATTGTGTCGATTAGTTTTAGCTGGTTTGTTCCAAACCTATTTAGGTCGTGTATGGTTTGTAATCCATACACTTGTATACTTTTAATCTAGTTATGTCTAGATCATATTAGCTCACGTATCTGGTTATGTCCATACACTTATTTTTAAATAATCTAGTTACGTCCAAATTATCTTAGCTCGCGCATCTGGTTATTTCTAGATACTTATTTCGAGCATATACTTATAACTTATATGCCGGGTTAATTATCCAGACATTTTTGTTTAATGTTATTTATTTTTTCAAACTTATGGTATGTATACCACTGATGCCCCCTTAATATCCTATGAGTGTGACCATAGGTTATCGAATTAAGTGAGTTTGCAAAAAATACAACATATAAGAACAAGAATGACTTTTGATCAGAATCGAATATTTTATTAATAAAATTTTTGCAAAAACAGACATGCTTGGTTACAATGAGACATCATTCCAACACTATTGATAGTAAGGTCGTAGATGCTCGCCATTCCAAGCTCGTGGTACTAATTCTTTGTTTAATCTCGCCAATTTATAGACTCCAGGTCAAATAATTGACTCGATCTAGTACGGTCCTTCCTAATTAGGTCCAAATACGCCTACAGCTGGGTCCCTTGTAGCTAGGAACACACGCCTTAACACTAAGTCTCCCAATTCGAACTTCCTATCACGAAACTTTTTATTAAAATATTGGGTAGCTCGCTGCTGATATGCTGCATTTCTCAATTGAGCTTCATCTCTCCTTTCTTCAATAAGGTCCAGACCTACTTCAAGCTAGGATTGGTTCAAGGCTTGATCATAAGCATGGCTACGAATCATGGGTATTTCGACCTTGATTGGTAACATGGCCTCGCACCCATATGCCAGGGAAAAAGGGGTATGCTCTGTTGAAGTGAGAGTTGTAGTTCGATATGCCCACAAAACTTGGGGTAACTCCTCGGGCCATTTTCCCTTAGCTTCTTCTAACATTTTCTTCATAGAACTCTTGAGATTTTTATTTACTGCTTCAACCTGGCCGTTTGCTTGGGGATGGGCAACGGAGGAAAAACTTTTTATTATTCCATTTTTCCACAAAAATGCATAAATAATTCACTGTCGAATTGAGTACCGTTACCTGATACTATTTTCCTTGGCATTCCGTATCGACAGATGATGTTTTTTACTGCAAAGTCCAGGACTTTTTTTGGGGTAATTGTTGCCAGAGGTTCGGCCTCGGTCCATTTTGTAAAATAATTGACTGCGACCACAACATACTTTACTCCACCTTTACCGGCTGGCAATGATCCTATGAGATCAATTCCCCATACCAAAAATGGCCATGGGGAGGTCATCATGGTTAGCTTGGATGGTGGAGCTCATGAAATTGTAGCGAATCGCTGGAATTTATCACATTTCTTGACAAACTCGAATGCATCTGCTTTGACAGTGGGCTAGAAGTATCATTGTCTTATAATTTTCTTTGATAGGCTATGCCCCCCAGTGTGGTCTCCACAAAATCCTTCATGAATTTCTTCTAGGATTTTCTTTGCCTCGAGTGGAGTCACACATCAGAGTAACGGCATAGAATATCCTCTCCGATATAACCTTCCCCCCACAATAGTGTATCTCAGAATTTGATACATCAATTTCTGAGCCTTGGTCTGTTCTGCTCGGAGAATGTCGATTTTGAGGTAATCAACTATTGGGGTCATCCAGGTTAGTTCAGAGTCAATCATGCATACGTCTTCCTCTTCAGGCGAGCTGATACTGGGAGTCGACAGGTACTCTATTGGTACTATATTTAGCGTGTCAGCCTCGTTGGATGTGTCGAGCCTGGCTAAGGCGTCCGCATTTGAGTTTTGTTCTTGGGGAACTTGCTCTATGGCATAGAACTCGAAATGTTCGAGTGCGGCCTTAGCTTTTTCTAAATACGCAGCCATTTTTATACCATGAGCCTAATATTCCCCTAGAATTTGGTTAACCACCACCTACGAGTCACTGTAGCAGTGTATTGCTTTGGCCTTGAGTTCCTTGGCTATTCAGAGTCCTGCCAATAAAGCCCCGTACTCAGCCTTGTTGTTAGATGCTTCAAAGCTGAACCTCAAGGCGGAGTGAAATCGCTTTCCTGTTGGAGTGATTAATATGATTCCTGCTCCCGATCCATTTTCGTTGGAAGATCCGTCGATGTAAAGTTTCCACAGCTCGCGGGCTGGGGTTATAACTTCATCATCGGATACTCATATACATTCCACGATGAAGTCTGCCAGGGCCTGCCCTTTATGGTCGTTCTCGGATGATAAGTGATCTCGGACTGTCCAAGTTCAACAACCCATTTCAACAATCTGCTCGAGGCCTCTGGTTTGGACAAGACTTGTCGCAGTTGTTGGTCAGTCAACACATGGTTGGGGTGTGCTTAGAAGTAAGGTCGGAGCTTTCGAGATGAGTGGATCAGGTTGAGGGCCAATTTTTCCATTAAAGGGTATCTCGATTCTACCCCCAGCAACCTTTTACTGACATAGTACACTAGTTTTTGTGCCTTCTTGTCTTCTCGGACGAGCACAGTACTAATGGCGTGCTTGGTTGTAGCGAGATACAAGTATAAGACTTCTCTTGTGATAGGCTTTGACAAGATCGGTGGTTCCGCGAGGTGCTTCTTTAGATCTTGGAATGCGAGCTCACATTCCTCTGTCCATTCGATTTTTTTGCCTCCTTTTAAAAGGTTGAAGAATGGAAGACAACGGTCTGTAGATTTAGAAACAAACTTACTTAATGTCGCCATCCATCCAGTTAAACTCTGGACATCTTTATGCTTTCGAGGTGAGGGCATATTAATTAATGCCTGGATCTTGTCAGGATTAGCCTTAATTCCTTGCACGTTTACTATGAAGCCCAGAAACTTCCCCGACGATACTCCAAAAGAGGATTTTTGGGGGTTGAGTTTCATGTTGTACTTCTGTAATACGGCAAAGCATTCTTCGAGGTTGTCCACATGGTTATCATTATGTTTAGATTTTACTAACATATCATCAACATAAACTTCCATGTTATTACCTATTTTCTCGGAGAACATTTTGTTGACGATTCTTTGGTACGTTGCTCCAGCATTCTTAAGCCCGAAAGGCATGACATTATAACAGTACAACCTTTTATCGATTACAAAGCTCGTATGCTCTTGGTCTAGTGCGTGCATGGTGATTCTGGTTATATCTAGAATAAGCATCCATGAATGACATAAGACCATGCCCAGCTGTGGCATCTACGAGCTGATTGATCCGAGGCAGGGGGAAACAATCCTTTGTGCATGCCTTGTTGAGGTCGGAGTAGTCGATGCAGGTTCGCCACGTCCCATTGGTTTCGGAACCAAGACTGGGTTGGCGATCCAATCAGGATAGAAAGCATCTCGTATGAATCGATTTGCTCTTAACCTGTCAACCTTTAGGGCTTTCTTTCTATCATCATCCAGGAGTCTCCATTTTTGCTGCTTCGGGGGGAAACTCTTGTCAATATTAAGTGCATGGCTTATCACATTTGGAGTCTCCGAATGTGACCATGCGAAAACATCCTGGTTTTTCTTTAAGAAGAAAATTAATTGCTACTTCACTTTTTCAGAAAGATTTTTCCCCACCTTCACAATCTTTGGGGGATCGACTTCTTCGAGCTTGACCTCTTCGAGCTCCTCCAACGGCTCAAGGTCAGCTCTTTATTCTATTATAGGGTCAATTTCTTCGTCTATTTCGAAGATCGTCCCATCCTCATTCTGAATTATGACAAGTGCCTGTGCATTTGTTTGTTTTTTTCCCTCTAACGGAAATGCTATAACATTCCCTCCCCGTGAGCTGGTCCCCTTTTAGAGTCTCGATGCCGCTAGAAGTCGGGAACTTGATGGCCATATGCCTAACGAACGAAACTGCCCCCAGCCCTACTAGGGCGGGTCTCCCGAGTAGTACGTTATAGGCCGATGGAAGATCCACGATGATGAACTCCACCATCTTGGTTATAGAGACTAGGTAGTCTCCCAAGGTCACAGGGAGTTTGATGGATCCCATATAGGCAATCCCTTATCCTGAAAAGCCGCACAATGTAGTTGCACAGGCTTTTAGGTCGCAAAGCATGAGTCCCATATTTTCTAAAGTGGCTTTATAGAGGATATTTACCGAGCTCCCGTAATCAATTAGGACTCGGTGTACCCTCTTGTTCGCGAGCTGAAGGGTGATGACTAGAGGGTCATTATGGGGAAACTGGACATGAGATGCGTCCTCTTTAGTGAAAGTTATGGGCTGTGTTTCAACCCTTTGTTGTTCTAGAGCTCTAGGTTTGGGTTTGTAGGGAGAACCATCATCGGTCGTTAACTCATTTACATATCTTTTCTGGGCATTCCTGCCTGATCCTGTGATATGGGGTCCCCCTGAGATGGTTATGACATCTTCTCCATCAATCGGAGGGGGTCGTGGTGCATTTGCTGCCCTCTGGCTGGTGGAAGCCTGATTGGGGTTTCGGTTTCTTACATACTACCCTAAATATCCCCTCGAGATCAATCCTTTGATCTCGTCTTTTAATTGTCTACACTCATCAGTTATATGTTCGATATCTCTGTGGAATCTACAGTATTTGCTAGAATCTCTTTTTGCCTTTTGGTTCCTCATGGGATCAGGTCGTCTGAAAGGGACCTGGTTTTCATTAGCCAGGTAGATATTCTCCTGAGACTCGTTGAGCTCGATATACACTTTGTATACGGAGAAATATCTTTCCCCTTTCTTCTTCTTTCCTCCATCCGCCTCGGGGTTACTCCCTTCATTTTTCTTTCTCTTAGAAGGGTTGTCCCCAGGGGGTTTTGAAGTCGTAGGGTCCGTCGAGGTTGAGGCAGAGTTTGCGTTTGTTGTTGTAATTATGGGTTGAGGGGTCATATTCAATGCTGACCTCGCCTCCTCTATATTAACAAACCTCTGAGCTCTTCGATTGAACTCGGTTAAGGACCTGACAGGCTTTCTTAGCAAGTCTTCCCAGAGAGGACTTCCAAGCATTACTCCAGCTCAAACGCCCATTAAATGACCACTGTTGTCGACATCTCGAGCTCGAGCAACTTCTAGATTAAACCTGGTGAGGTAACCTTTTAGTGACTCATTTGGCTGCTGCCGGACATTGGTTATGGCTGAAGCCTCAGGCCTAGTGTCAACCATGACTTTAAATTGTTTCTTGAAATCTCTCGACAATTGTTCCCAAGATGCAATCGAATGTCTTTTGTATTTTTCGAACCAGTTTTTTGCTGGTCCTGTGAGAGTGGCTGGGAACAGCATACACCTAAGCTCGTAGCCCACATTGCTGGCACGCATAATTGTGTTGAACGTGCTCAGATGGCTGTATGGATCGGAATTCCCGTCAAATGGCGGGACATGAGGAATCCTAAACCCTTGAGGAAAAGGAGTGTTAGAGATGTGCGGGGCGAACGGCTCTAGTTCTTCATCGAACTCTTCATCCCTTTCACGGCTGCAAGAGCCTGAATGCTCTCTCCAACTGCTCAATCCTCTCTTAGACTAGATCTACAGGAGGCCTGGCCTGGACCGGAGGGAGCTGGTTATCGTTGATTGCAATCTCAGTACCCCGTCTCGGTGCGGGATTATAAATTGGCTGCTTGCGACCGTTCAGATGATCTTGTAGATCTAGATTTGGGGGATTGTCACATCCCCAATTATGGTTTAAATGTTCCCATAGATCTGGGTGATCTCCTTGATTCCCATCATTTCTGGGCTCTATGTTATATATACTCACGGACCTAATGTAATCCAAGCTTTCGCTGACATGGTTTGTTGCATGATTATTATGAGATGGGTTTCCTGTCGGTCTCCTTGTCTCAGAAGTTTGAGACCGTGACATTTGGCTCCTCGTAGGATGAGGAGCCCTATGCTCTCGAACAGCTTCTTCATTTCCATGTCTACGCCCAGCTCACCTATCCCTATCTTGGTGGACAGGTCGTGGAGCCCTCCAATCTGGCAAGGGGTGCCTTATTGGCGATGGCGGGTGCCTTATTGGAGAAGGTGGCTGCCTTCCATTGTGGGGCCTAGATGGCCCCGAATTCCCTCGATCAGGTTCTGGTACATTCTGCGTGGCACCAGGATTTTGGGTCTGCGCCACTAAGGGGGCTCGGTTATTCCCTATTACCGCTTGTGCCTCTGCAGTCGAGTTGGCAGCACCTTCAGCCCAGTTACTTCTCCGGGGTCTCGGTGGAATAGGATGGGACGCTGGAGGCGAAGCTTGTTCCGTCCTTCCGGTGGCTGCGTTCTTACGAGGTCTCCCCCTAGGCCTACGAGGTGGGACCTGAGTGTCCCGCGGAGGCGGGGCCTGAGTATCTCGCGGAGATGGAGCCTGAGCCGCCTATGCTTCAGCAGCTAGTCTGGTTAGCTCTTCATTGCGTTTTGTAGATTCTGCCAACTGTTTGCGCAGTTGGCGATTCTCAAGTTCCACGATTGGAACATATCTCTCGGGATTATAGTACATATCCTCATCGGCCCTAGGAGCAAGTGGTCCTTGGGAGTTAAACGAGTCACTCCTCTCATCGAGATCGGAATCCACCATGGGTTGCTTTCCAGGCCGTCGGGGGTATTCGTCTTCATCAAGAAGTTCCTCCTCAGGTATATTGGGATCATTCGTAGCCATTGCTAATCCGAGAGGCTTTTTTACTAAACAGACTCACGCACTGTTTAATGACTCTCAATGTTTAATGACTCTCAATGAAAGCACTAAACTATTGACGCCGTTTTTCATCAACTTAAAAAGGAGAGCAATTAAATAAAAATATATCAGAGGAAATGAAATAAGAAGATGAAAACATGATCTTTTTATGTGGTTCAGCAGTTAAAATTTGCCTAGTCCACGAGTCTGTGTTATTAGCACTTGGGGGTCTTCTGGAAACTTTCAGAGAATAGTTGCTCAGAGTTTTCTCTCAAGATCTCAAAGTTTCGGTCCTTTACAAATGGAGTTTCCTTCAGAATTTATAGAGAAGGTTTTAGAATTCGTTCCCATATATTTTGGGAAGATATTATGTGAATCAAATGATATAATGCCACTTAATGCATTATATGCTACATGCATGATAATATCCCATAGAATGTGGGATTGGATAACTAATTACATCATATCCCTTAAACATATGAATTTTACAACAATAAATACATTCACATGTAACCGACTAGCTTAGATACTGGGTTCATTATGCCTTCGAGATTATTTGTCAATCACGAGCTCGTCATTCTTGCTTCGCCTATGCTCCTAACAAGTAACTATTGACGAAGTCATCACATTCGAGCTTATACTTCTCGAGTTAGAACCATCTTGTCTGAAGGCAAGAGATGCATCAGGAAATATATACAAGTGTTGAACCCTTTGCTATTGCAAGCTTACCTCATAAGTATTATGAAAATATGTATTTTGCCTCAATGGAAATGATAATAAATTACAACTCTATGCAATATATTACAAATAAATAATGATTGATTAAAAAGAGTTACAACTCTATAACTGAAAATTACAAATAAACAAAGAAAATGAAGAAAATGATGAAGAAGAAAAGAATAGTAAAATACAACTCTAAGCAAAAAGTTACAAATAAAGTAAAGTGTTTGAAACAAAACAAAAGAAAATATTACAACTCTTGAACAAGAAATACAATTAAATAGAAAAGAACAATATAAAGATGAAAAGCAATCGAATGAAATAAAGGAACAAGAAACAAAAGATGAACAACTCTCACTCACACTACCAAAGTGAAGAGTGTTGGGGCTCACCAACTTGAACAAGGTTTGAAACCTTTGTCCAAAAGCTTATTTTCCCCTAACTCAAGTACTAAGGGATCTCTCACAGATTATAGGAAATGCTTTCTGGAATTATCAAGCCTCAAGGTGTTTCTAGCCAAGTGCTCTAATGGATAGAAATATATTTTTTTGTCTTACAAGTGAGCTATAGGCTCCTATTTATAGAGTTTAGAGACACCCTTTGAATTTCAAATTCCACCAACCCCCATGGTTGTTACCAATGTTTAATTGGATTAATATGGAATTAAAATGAGATTTGGGAGTTATTTGGGTTTTTTGAGCCGTTCAACAAAGATTGAAAAAACTGAAAAATGGTCAGTTTTTAGCCTGTGGCCGCGGCCACTAGCCTCTGTCCCACAGGTCACGACCACCGACCATTTTCAGCACTAAAAAATGTGCTGTTTTTCCAAACCCTCCCAAATGATTTTGTAACTCCCAAAACACATTATTGGGGTTAAAATCATATCTCTAACAGCCATATCACATATGACTTTATGAAATTCATCTCAATATTGTGTAACAATAAATTTACACAATAAATGGTAATATTTGGAAGTTACAAATTTGTAACACCAAATATGTTACATTATTTGGATATATCTCATATATCTAAAAATTGTAACTTTCTATTATATGTTACAATATGTGACACTCTTTGTCACATTTGTTTAATCTAAAACATTATATTATATTATAATATAATATAATATAATATAATATTACATTATATTATAAAATAATATAACAATAAGCTCGGAGCATCTTTGAGGCTACACACTACTCGAGCTCACGAGGTCGTCATTTACAGCGAAACTGTCTGACTGGAGGATCATATGATGACTGTGCTTATTTCGAGCTTACACCTAACGAGCCTAGATTTCAGGATCATAATTTCCCATGCTCGAAATCTGGGTGTAACAATTATTAAAATCGAAACAAATCCTTCACGAGGATTTAATCTGAGAAGATTCCTCGAGGATTTAATCTGAGAAGATTCCTCAAAAGCCTTAAGGAAGTTGAGTAGAATTTGTTGTCTACACAGAAGAAAATATAACAAAGTATAACGTTGAGAATTTCTGATATGATCATTTGCATCGTAGATAAATATAGTTGTTCAGACATTTGTGGCATAAATTATTCATTAGGGAAATTTTATGGAAGGGTGGAATGCAAAATGACGAAGAGAAGAGAAAGACTAAATAATATCAAGTTGAATTTGAATTTGAACATAAATATCCAAAATTTAAATATATTAGTTCGTAACTATTTTCAATTATAATTTTATTTTTAATTATTTTATATACTAATAATTATAAATTTGAAAAATATAAATTTAAAATGTGAAATTTTTTTAAAATAAAAAAGTAGTTTCTAGAAATTTTAGAGTGTCATTTAAAACAACACTAATGCCATTTCTCACCCAAATCAAACCTAAATAAATATTTGTCAAAAAGAAAACCTAAATAAATAAAGAAAATAAAAAACCGTGATTGAACACCCAAAGATGACCGGTTGCGATCCTCACCCGATTGGGTCCCACCCACCCAAGTTCCGATCCAACACTAAGTTTTATTCATTACTTAACGGGGCCGTCACAAACCGTCACGGCCACTCAACCCTTTCACGGCACTTAGCTACCGTTAAATTACTTTCTCTCTCAGCCTTCTTCCAACGACGTTCCACTCCCGTCTTTTCCCCTATCTCTAACGTCGTCGTTCCGCTTCATCCCTAACCCTAACCCTAACCCTAACGTCCTTCTACCTCATCTAATGGCGTCCTGTGACGACGACTTCTCTCCTCTCCTCGGTGACGACTCCAACCCCAACAACACCGCCAGTGCCCCCACCAACCCCCACCACCTATCCCATGCGCCGGCCCCGCACCACCTCCATCAGACCTACTCGACGGCAACGGTTCACCGGTTCTCGGCGGGAGGTCCGACGCCTCTCCAGACGATACTCAACGCAGGGAGTCCCGATAAAGTCATCGCCGGAGAAGAGCAGGATGATGGTGAGGATTACGGAGAGGCAGCGGCGTTCTGTTCGAATCCCTTCGAGAACGATAGCGATCAGAACGGCGGCAGTGTTGTTGGGAGCGAGAAGAGGAAGGACCACCACCATCATCACCACCGAGACGAACAGCTCAGCGATGGTGGTGGATCTGGTGCTCCGTACAGTTATAAGAAGGCTAAGGCCGCTTCGGCTTCGGGCACTTCCGGCGGTGGTGGAGAGTATAGGAAGGATCGGGAGGAGTGGAGCGATGCGGCGATCGCGTGTCTTCTGGATGCATATACCGACAAGTTCACGCAGCTGAACAGGGGTAATCTGAGAGGGAGGCATTGGGAGGAGGTGGCGGCGACTGTGAGCGAGCGATGCGAGAGGCAGACCAAGAGCGTGGAGCAGTGTAAGAACAAGGTTGATAATTTGAAGAAGCGGTACAAATTGGAGAGGGATAGGATGAACAATGGAGGCATTTCAGCAAGCCATTGGCCTTGGTTCAAGAAGATGGAGCAGATTGTTGGAAATAACTTGCCCGTAAAGGTTGCATCTGATGATGACAAGGGTGCCAGTTCTTCTGGCAATACGCCTCGCCAATCGAAAAGGTTTTGAAACACTCCCTTTGTATTTTCATACATTTTGCAGCTTAATTTGCTGGAATCAATAGCTTTTGTTCTATAATACATGATTTGAATCTATAGATGAAGGAACATTAGCCATTAAGCTGTTTAATGAGTTTTGAAAGACTGGTTTTGTAATGATTTGAATCTATGGGTGTAGCTTGATCAACTTTTTTTTTTTTTTGGTTCAAATGAGCTGTGATATGAAACACTCGTGCTTTATTTTTTGAATTCTTTTATTGGTTTTTTCAGATTGAATCAAATCCAACTTTTGTTCGTCCAAATCCAGCTAGCTGGTTTTTGTTAATTTAGAGGACAATGCTTGGTAATTGGTGTGCCAGATTGGCCTTTGGACTTCATCTTCCTAGTGTCTTGGTATAGTTTTTTTGTACCAACTTCCTTAGTAAGACTGCTTCCTGAAAAATTTGGGTTGTTTAAGCTGTGGAAAAATTAGATGTGGATTGTTTAATTTTCATCCTTCTCAGGTTTTGTTTCGTGCTCATTATCATGGCTTGGCTATTCCTCTTTATTTGTAGTGCTATAATTGCTATTGTAGCTTTTTGTTCTGTATGCTTATTTGTTTTATTGGAGTGAAGAAGGGTTTAATAGTATTATTTAAGAACTCCCTTTAAATTAAAGTTGAGCTCTGTACCGTACTCTCATCTGTTTTATTGGCAGATATGCTTTGACAACAGGCAGTTCTGCTGGACAGATACATAACATCAAGCCCAAGTCAACAACGAATCCTAGATGGCGCAGAGTAGTCTTTAAAATTAGTGGTGCTTCTCTTGCCGGTGCTGCACCAAATAATATTGACTCAAAGGTTTGTTAATTGAAAGCATAGGCATTATTTGTAATTTTGTTTCCCTACTTCTCTGCAGTAAAAGCAAATTGTTTTTCCTTTGGATTGGCAGGTGGTCATGTTGATTGCTAGAGAAGTTGCAATGGCTGCACGTGTTGGCGTGCAGGTACTAATTTCTGCATATTCTTATTTATAATCCAAGTTGTTTGCTGTCCTTTCAGCTGTAACATACTACATTTGTTTTCGTTTGATATCTCAGGTAGCTATTGTAGTTGGTGGTCGTAACTTCTTTTGTGGAGATACGTGGGTAAATACAACAGGTTTAGATAGAACTACAGCCTATCAAATTGGGTAAGTAGACTTATCAAGTTTTACGATTGTATACATCTTTGAATTGTTATGTCATTTAATTGTAATGTACTTTAAGTTATATAGAATGTGAATGTTTGATGAATTGATTTATGAGATTTGATGTAATCTTCTTGGATGGTCAATTGATTATTTGATTATCTGGAATTTCGCATACGCATTACCCAATGAACTTGAGCAAGCTAATAACATTATTTTTTGATAACATCAAATGTATGATTTATAATTATAAACTTTCTTTTCTTTAACCCTGCCTAATAGATTATGTATGATCTGAATTTTTTTATTAGTCATGACCGAATCATGTTGATTCTCTCATATCTACCAGTATGATGGCTACTGTGATGAACTCGGTATTGCTTCAGTCAGCAATAGAAAAGATGGGAGTTCAAACTCGTGTCCAAACTGCATTTTCAATGCACGAGGTTGCTGAACCTTACAGCAGGCAGCGGGCAATCAGGCATCTTGAGAAAGGGAGAGTTGTAATATTTGCTGGCATTGGTGCTTCCACAGGAAATCCACTCTTTTCAACAGACACAGCTGCAGCTTTTCGATCTTTGGAGAGTATGGATCTGTCTTAATTTCATACTTTCTGTTTGCAGCCTTTATTTACTGAAATTATATTTTTTCCTAATCTTTTAACCACAGTTCTCTCAACTCACAGAGTGATGGAGATAGATCTACGTATTTTCTTTAACTTAACATGGTATTCTTTTTAAATCCTCAGTTCACGCCGAGGCAGTTCTCAAGGGTACCAATGTTGATGGTGTCTATGACTGCACCTCTCAGGACAATAATTTTACATTTGAGCACATCTCTTTCAGGGAGTTGGTTGCAAGAGGTGCCACATTGATGGATTCCATGGCACTGACATACTGTGAAGAAAATAGGATTCCCGGTTAGTATAATTTGGCTTGGCTTATTGATTTTATATATTTATATCTCTTCTATATAAAATAAAGTGGGTAGATAACAAATTTTTTTTTAACATTTGTTAACTATAGCAGAAATATACCTTTAAAACTATATATTTATCAATTATATTAGTATAAATTCAAATATTATAAAATATTATTATTATAATAATATTTTATATAGGACTACATATATAATAATTATATTAATATAAGACTATATATTTAATAATTATATTAATATAAATTTAAATCTTATAAAATATTATTATGATAATAATATATAATCTTAATTTTTTATTAATTAAATTAATATGAATTTAAATATTATAAAATATTATTATTATAATAATATAATACAAAACTAGATATTTAATACTTATATCAATATAAATTTAAATATTATTATAATAATATATAATACATAATTTTAACTTTTATTAAAAAAATTATTATTTATGTTTAAAAATGTTATCATATTATATATATATATATATTAAAAAAATCATAAATAGTGTTTTGGTTTAATTTTTCATTTAATATGTTTACGTCATTTTTTTATGTATAATATTGTTTATTTCAAAAATTTATATGACAATGATACAAATTTAATAAATATAATTAATAAATTTTATAAATAAAACTAAGCAAATTTGCATGTTGCTTGTATCTAGTATATCTCTTTTATATAATAAGTGTGTAGATAACGAAAATTCTTGGTTTTAACGGTTTGTTTTGTTAACTTTAACGGAATATACCTTTAAAAAACTAACTTAAAAATGAATATTTATCAATTATATTAATATAAATTTAAATATTATAAAATATCATTATTATAATAATATTTAATATAAAACTATATATATAATAATTATATTAATATAAATTTAAATGTTATAAAATATTATTATGATAATAATATATAATCTTATTTTTGTGTTAATTATATTAATATGAATTCAAATATTATTATAATAAAATTTAATACAATACTAAATATTTCATATTTATAATAATATATAATACAAAATCTTAATTTTTATTAAAAAAATTATCATTGATGTCTAAAGATGTTATCATATTATATTTATATATTTACAAAATCATAAATAGTGTTTTGGTTTGACTTTTCATTCAATATGTTTATGTTATTCTTTTATATATAATATTGTTTATTTATTTAAAATTATATGACAATTATACAAATTTAATAAATATAATCGATAAATTCTATAAATATAACTAAGCAAACGTGCATTGCACGTTACTTGTATCTATTATATATATATATAGATGATCATTTGGCAAAATGATTTATTTTTTGAAGTCATTTTGCACTTAAGTATGTGTGCAATGAATGTTTGCCTAGTTTTTATTTAGAAATGTATTAATTATTTTTATGTTTTTTTAATTTTCATATAAATTTTAAATAAATAAACAATGTTATATATATTATAAAAAAATGATAAAAACATTAAAAAAAAATTAAAGCAAAACATTGTCTAGATTATAAAAAAAATAACGAAATCGTTAAACTTAGACTCTCTTAAATACACACTTTTTTATATAAAAAAAGATATGGTGCATTTTAGTTTTAAAATTAAATATTTTTAAAAAAAAATTTTTTAGAAAAAAATACCTATGAATTTCAATATAATAAAATATTTAAAAAATATAAATTAAAACTATAAATTTAAAAAGTTTATTTGATCAAATTTTAATAATTTAATTTAAATTTTTTTAAAGCTAGAAAATTATATATAAATATATATTATTTAATTAATGGATAGAGTAATTAAATAAATAAATTATCATTAAAAAAAATTAAACGGTAAAATAAGAAAATATGTATATTTATAAAATTATTATGGCTCATTTATTACTTTTTATTTATTTTCAATTTATTTACCTTATTTAAGATAAATTTATTAATTTTTATTTGTTTTAATTTATTTTCGTTATTTAGATAACTTTAAAACTAATGGTGTTAGAAAACAATAAAAAAAAGTGTTAGATCTAATGGAAACACAACAATTTCTGTTAAACTCACATTTATAATACGAGAAATGCTAAATACACTCTCGTAAATCAATTACATATGGATCTTATAATATATAAAGATATATTATTTAGATAACTTTAAAACTAACATGGATAGGATACAATAAAAGAAAAGTGTTGAATCTAACGGAAACATAACGATTTCTATTAAACTCACATTTATAATGTGAGAAATGCTAAATACACTCTGTTTTGTATTCTCTTAAATCAATTACACATGGATCTTATAATATATAAAGATATATTGAATGTTTATTATAACGAAGTTCAATTACTCTCTTATGCACAGTTGTTGTGTTCAACCTTTTAGAGCCTGGAAACATCTCAAAAGCACTATGTGGAGAACAAGTTGGTACATTGATTGATCTTAACGGAAGAATAAGCTAATATTTATTTATAGAAATGACTGTTGTCATCTGATGTATTATTAGTTGTTGTAATTACAAGATGCTTTGTCGAATTCAATTGCGCTCCACAGGACCACAGGCCTCTAATCATCACTGGGTACGTGGTTTCAGCTGGATCGATTGTTTAGGTTGAAGCATGTAAGTGCACCCTTTTTATGTATGTATGTATGTATGTATGTATAATATATAGTGCCTGCTGTGTACATGAGAGGGGTAGAGTTAGGTTCCTAACGTGCCCAATGCTAATTATTGGTCACTTGACCACTTCATTGATCTGTCTAAGATTTTCATATCTTATCTTAGCTTGGTCGTATTTTGCCTTTCGGTCTGTAAAATTGTCAATGATAAGATTATAGATGTATTTTTCAGTGTTGACTGTACCAACATGATCACATTAATGTGTGATGAGTTTCATATTTCATATATCTTATACGTATATGAAGCCGACTTGTTTAACACCCGGTATTAATGTGTCAGTTATGATAAAAGTTTAGTTAGTATCTGGAAAATAGCATTATGGTAATGTTAGAAATATAAAACTGTGGTGGATCCGGCTGTTAATATTCATGGACACAACTAAAAAGTTGGTTTTATGATTCAAGAATATGCTGGTTGTGGAAAAGGCCATTTTCGCTCCCAATTACGTAGTATTTTGCATGATGTTAGTGCTCTTTTGTAGGAAGAGGCATATGGCTTAGTAAGATTTTCATTGAGCGAACATGGATAGTTGGACGAAAAAACTCCACTCCCTAATTCCTATTGTATAAATGGATTAAAACAAATTATGTATATATAATAATCACATAAATTTTTCTCTACGTGAAAAGTGAAAAATTTATGTAGGTAACCAACTATAATGATTTTCACATTCACATTAGTTTTTTTAGAGCTAATTGTACGAACCACTCCCACGTCTTTTCTCACTGCAAAAACAATCAAGTCCTCATTTTAATTGAAACTTGAAACCTCTAAATCTTGTTCTTGTAAGCCTAGCTCCTCTCCTTTGTAAGCCCAATAGTCCTCGTCATAACCTGTATGTCTTGCCCATGCCTCATTCAACAATGATGCCCGACCTATAGTTAGCGACGAGATATGGATTTGGAGAAGAAAAAAAAACTGTCGAAAGAGAGGGAGAAGTCAGAGATAGAGGGTGAAGGAGGAAAAAAAAATCATTTTTTATTTTTTATTTTTATAGTTTTAATTAGTTTTAATTTTATTAACATATATTTTAATTTTATTTAAAATTATTACGTTGGCCAATTAGAATAAGATAGTGTAGGTGTATTTTTCTCAAATAATTTAATATAATTTTTTAATTATTTAATTATTTGTAACTAAGAATCATTTGAAATTTACATGAAATACGAGAAAATTAAATAAATTTTGATATATATGCTTTTTTTTTGTGTGTGTATTTTTTATGGTATTTTTTATTGTTTAATTTTTTTATGGGTTTTGTTTTTCTATATTTATCAAATAAATTATTTTGTATCCCATATTTTATTGTATAAGATTATTTATACTAAATGTGAATTTTTGTGAGGGCATTTCAGTCATTTTATGTATTTTTATTATTATTTTTTTATGTTTTTTTAGAACAATTTTTTTTTAGGAAAATCAATATTCAGTGTTTTTTCTTCTGCATGCAGGTACTCGAGTACCTATATATATATATTTAGTCTGCGTTAGTATCACGTTTTTTATCAAGCCTGATTTCATCAATCTCCTCTCCTTCAACATTTGCTATTATGATATTTGTTCTTTTTTGTTCTGTTTTAGGGTTTTGTAAGTTTTATCGTTGTGGATTTGTGCCTTCTGTGGATTTGTGCCTTCTGTGTTGTTTTCGTCTCGGTGAGTAGCTGGTTACAGGGGTCTATTTTTTCTTAGGTTGCTTCAGTATCACGTTTTTCTATATCCCTGATTTCTACTTTTTCCTCTCCTTTAGCATTTGATATTATGATTTGATTTCTTCCTTTTGTTCTGTTTGTAGGGTTTTATAAGTTTTCTCATTGTGGATTTGTGCCTTCTGTGTTGGTTTCGACTCGGTGAGTACCCGGTTTCAGGGTTTATGTTTTAATTTTTTTTAATGTATATTTTTTGTTAATTTTGTTTTGGATTATCTATTTTCGGTCGTGGATGGTTGTTTTTTAATCTGTGTTAATGGTGGTTTTTGTTTTTGGTGCACGATTTGATCGTTAGTTTTTTAGTGGGGGGTTTTGTCAGTTTTTTATCAGTTATTTTGGGGAAGTTTATGGGTAGTTATTTGTAATTTGTGCTCTATATATATGTATATCTGTTATTCTTTTTCATTTGGGTTGTTTGTTTTTATTTTATGCAGTGCATTGTCTATTTTAATTTCAAAGATTTCTCATGGATCATTCTGGTGAAGTTTGTGGTGTTATTGGTTCTGAGAAGAAATTTTCTGGAATAGTAGAGGATGAATCGAAGAATGTAGGGGATGATATTGGCGAGATTCTTCCTCAAAGGAGTAACATTACTCGTTTGAAGTCTATTGCAAGGAAGAAGAGTAAATCCCCTTCCACTGTTAAACAGATGAATGAATCGTGTGCATCTGGTAGTAAGGATGCTGTAGATGATTCTCTTGAGACTAAGTATGTTGTGGTATGTGTTTATTTTATTAAGTATAATAATAGAAAAATGTTCATCTGTTTATGTTACTGTAATTGGTTTCACATTCGGTGGATTGTGTTTGTTTTATTTTTATGGTTGTGTTCTTTAGTTCTTAAAGTGTTTTATTTCTTTGTACCTGGTTATATGTAACTGGTTCTTGTGGATAAGTAGTTTTTTTTTGCATAATGTTCAGTTTTTATTGTGTTTTTTTTTTAGTTTTATGGTTGTGTTTTTTTAAAAGTGTTTTGTTTCTTTGTAGCTAGTTACATATGTAACTGGTTTCTTGTAGATATGTAGTTTATTTTGCATAATGTTCATTTTTTATTGTGTTTGTTTTATTTTTATGGTTGTGTTTTTTTGTTGTTAAAGTGGTTTGTTTCTGTGTACCTGGTTACATGTGTAACTGGTTACTTGCAGATAACAGTGGAAGATTTTGCTTAATGTTTTGTTTGAGTGTGTAACTGGTTACCTTAGTGAATGTATTGTCTTTTATATATATATATATATATATATATTTCAAATTTGCAAAATTTAAAGACATATAATTGGTTTTATAAATGTAAATAAAGATCTATTTTCCATGTTTATATTTTATGAAACTGGTTACATGTTGTGTAATTGGTTTGTTTGTTTCTTATGCAGGCTCATTTAAAGATAAATCCCTCTAAGAGGTTTGGAAGTAAGGTTCAACATTTCAATGACAAGAGTGTCATTAATGACTTGAAATCTAAGTTGACCAAAAGTCAGAAAGCATTGTTTAAGAAGACGCCATTTGGGCACTTCTTAGAAGTATCTGATATTCATTTCCAAACCCAACTTGCCCAACTTGTGTTGTTGAGAGAGGTGTCTCAGGAGAGGGAGGAAGAGGAGATGTGGTTTAAGTTAGGTCGTAGAGTTTGTAGATTTTCCATTGAGAAGTTTGCTCTAGTTACAGGTCTTAAATGTGATGGTGTTTTTTATTTAACTCTTTTTCAAAAAAAGAAAGTTCTGTTTAAGAAAAAAATTGGTCGTTTTGTTGGTAAGGTGTCAAAGGCTGAATTGCGAAATGCTTTCATTAGTAAGGATTTAGTTGATGATGATGATGTCGTGAAATTGGGTATAGTCATATTTTAGTAAACTATTTGTACGGGTATACTAGTGAGAAGTTGGTCGATGACTTTTTTTTTTAGATGGCTGATCGTGATATATCTGAATTGGGAAATATTAGTTTTGGGAAGTTGGTTTGGGATAGAAGTTTTCATTATTTGAAAATTGCTTTGAAGGGTGGAAATAAAATTTTTGATGGAGTTTTTATTGATGGGAAGGTTAGGCTTCACCCTTACAAACTTCTTGGTTTTCCAATTGCTTTTTTCGTTTGGATAAATGAGTCTATATCTTAATTGAATCATGAGTTTTGTCAGCGAGTTGGGAAAAAATATCCCCATTTGTTGAATTGGAAGAGTACTGATAATGTCTTCTATTCAAATTTGGTGGCAAAGATTTTTAACAACCATAATGTATAATATTTTGTTTTGTAACTGGTTACTTGCTAAATTTGTTTATTCATTTTAGGATTTTTGTTTGTGTACCTGGTTACAGATCATGGTAACCAGTTTCTTGGTTTTTTTTTTATATATATTTTTTATTTATTCAGTTGACTATCTTGAATGTCTATCCAACTTTTGAGGAGAGGAAGAAACTGGCAGTGAAGAAATTTAAGTTTGAACCTTTATATTTGCCAAATGAGTGTGCTGATGATGGAGATAGTAGTTCGGGTACCCAAGTACTTGTTAGTGTTGTTGTTTGTTTTAGTTAAAAAAAAATATTATCTTGTTTGAAATTTATAGGTTTGTTTTTATTTTTATTTTTTGCTGTTTTGTAAATTATTTTATTATGTTTTTTCAGGTTGATAGTGAAAAATTGAGATTGATTTGTGAATCAATATCTTCAATAAAAGAGAGCCAACAATCTATTATTAGTGATATTGCAATTATGAGGTCTGAGTTCATGGGGAAACTCAGTGATTTTTCTACACTTATTGCAAAAATTGTTGACAAAAATTCAGAAAAAGTTGGAAGTTCTAGTGATAAAAGTGCTAGATATAATGAAGTGAAAAAGCCAGCTGATTTTGATAAAGAATCCAATCCTATTTATGATGATTCTAAGGTAACTTGTTTGTTCTATGATTTATTGTTTTTTTTTAACCATTTTTTGTTGTAACCAGATTTTTTTTTTGGCCCAGGCTTGTGGGATGGATTTAGGTGAATATCTTGATGTTAGTAAGGTAACTGGTTTATGTTTCTTAATAGTATGTTGTTTTTTGTTAGTTTATTAGTGTAACCAGTTTCATTTTTTTTTATTTTAGGGTGTCGGAAAGGATGTAAGTGAAAATTTTGATGTTGTTTATTCTGGGTTGGAGTTGTCAAATGTTGTGGGTAGAGATAAGGTTTTGAAATTTATTTTTGTTTTTGTTTCTTTGTATTATTCTATTTAAAATTGAATTTGTTGTAATTGATTTTATTGTTCTTCATTATAGGATTTTTCAAAGAAGCCTGAGTTCAATTCAGTTGGTTTAAGTTTTGAAGAAGTATATTTGGACCCAGAGATTTTGAAGGTTATTGATAAAACTGTTGAGTATGTAGAAGGAGAAAAGAGATTTAGTGGGAGTAAGGATGATTGGAAAGTTGTGATGGTTGGTGATGTTGATGAAGTTCCTGTTGTTATTGAAAAGAGAGAGCCTAAACCTAGTACTCATGTTAAATCTCCTTTTGTTACTAAGTTTGGTTCATCTAAAGTAAAAGAAATTGTGAAGAGGAAGGGAGAAGAAGTGGTGATTGTTAGAGGGTTGCTTCTATTTAAAGATGAAATTGGACAGAATGTTTCAAAGAATGAATGCATGGATTATATTACATGGATTGAGGATAAAATGATTTTTAAAAATAAGTATGTTTTTTTTATATTTTGTTTAATATTATTGTTCTTGATATGTAATTGTCTGTTAATATATATATATATTTGGTTTGAAGGAAGAAGAAATTTTCTGATGTTAATAACATTATTAATCCATCGATGGATTATTCTTTCGTTAAAATTTATGAGAAGATGTGGTTTTACAAGCTTCAAACTTGTGGGGAGGACCTTATGGACACTGTAAGTAACTAGGTTATCGGTATAATGTTTATTAATTAGTATTTGTTTGTTTAGATGTTTTGTTATTTTTGTTGATCAT
Source organism: Humulus lupulus (assembly GCF_963169125.1). Lineage (NCBI taxonomy): Eukaryota > Viridiplantae > Streptophyta > Magnoliopsida > Rosales > Cannabaceae > Humulus > Humulus lupulus. The sequence goes on from NC_084796.1 coordinate 224,675,138, forward strand.
GGTTAAGACAAGTAACCAGGTTCCTTTAGTATTGTGTGTAACTTATTTTGATTATTTATGGCTAGTAACTAGTTTCTTGTAGTATTGTGTGTAACTTGTTTTGATTATTCTTTATTGGCTAGTAACCAGATTCCTAACTTTTGTATGTTTATTTATTTTTTGTAGCATATCAATGTATGTTTTTATTACTTGAGGAAGAAGATTAAGTTGAGTGATGGTTTGAACAAGAGGGTTACAACTACAGACTCTTGGTTTGATGCAACTATCAAGGGTTTGTATGATAACTTTTTGGCAGCCAAATGTGATCCAAGCAGCATTTGTTTTGATAACCTCATTTCATATTACATTATTGGTGAATATTTGTTTTGTAACACTCCTTGGGTGGATGTGGATCATGTTCTTTTTCCTGTGCATGTGAAGGTTCAGTTGCATTGTGTTTTTATTCACTTTTCCCTAAAGAGTAGGATGTTAACTGTCTACAACTCTTTGGTGGGGAAGAAGAATGAGAGTATTGCTTTGCCAGATGTGAAGGCTTATTTTGTTGTTTTACCATATTTTCTAGACTTTCTTGATTTTTATGGTTATAGGAAAGATTTGGACTTGAATGTTGATCCATATTCTGTTGGGAAGAAGGATCCAATTGATTTTAACTTTGCCAAAGACTTGCCTTCTCAAGAGGACAAGTAAGTAACTGGTTTTTGTATTTAGTCGTTTATTTTTCTATTATGTTTGTTTTTAATAATTTCATTTGTTGCTTTTTGTTTTTTTTTGTAGTGATTGTGGAGTATTTGTTATCAAGTATGCCGATTTGTTTATCCATGAGAAGATTGATGACATCCCAAAGAACATGGCTGCCAAAGTTGCTACCTATCGTGATTATCTTGCCATTAACTTGTACAGTCATGCGAAAAAGAAGTAGATTGGTGGGTACAAGACAGAAGATGATGCTCCATCAAAGAAATCAAAGAGTAGGAGGAATTATAAGTAGAGATTTTTGTAGTTTTTTTTAATTGTATTAATGTCCATGTCTTTTTTTTCTTCCTTTGTTTAATAGTGAAGTTGTGGTTTGTAACTAGATACTGGTTTAGTACTGTACTTGTCTCTGGATACTTTTTTTTTTTGTCAATGTAAAGAACTGGTTTCACATTTTGGCTTAATATAACGTTTTTTTTATTTGTATTTTATTTTAATGTGTATGTTTTTTTTTCAATAGAGTTGGTGATTTTTTTAAAAGTTTGAATATATTGTTATGTACATGTTTTTTTTTCATATAGGTTTCAATTATTTTTAGAGAACTTTGTGTGCTAATGGATAACTGATTAGTGTATAGTTTGAAAAGATCAGTTTTACGTTACAGGTAACTGGGTACAATTTTTTTATTTTTATTTTTAGTTTATTTTTATTTTTTGTTAAATTATAATAATTTTTTATTCATGAATGTTCAAAGTATTTTAAAAGAGATTCTTCATTATGTAACTGGTTGGTAAATGTTAATTTTTTTGTAAGTAGGTTTGTATGAGGATGGTGTAACCGGTTACTTCTGTTTTTGATAGTGAAAGCCATATGTTTTAGGTAACTGGTTATTGTTTCTTTATTTTTTATTTTTATTTTAAGTTTTTTTTGATATATTTATGTTTTTTTTGTGTGAAAGATTTGTGATTATATAACTAGGTTTTTAAGTCGTTTGTTACATGTATATATAGTCGTTTGTTAAATTTACTTATAGTAACTGTTTTTTTTCTTTCTATAATATGTGTTGTAACCAGGTACACGAGTCTTCAGATTTTGAATATCTTGTGTTGGAACCAGGAAGTTGAGTATCAAGTTTATAAAATGTAAAATGCTTAAAAAGTCTGTACTTTTATTGAAGTAGAAAACATTAGAATTAATTGAAATTGTAGTCTATCTACTCTTTAGAAAATTATTTGTCTAATTTCTTTGACTTTGTTGGGTTTCGCTGCTTTGGGATTGGTTCATTCCTACATGTTTTTCTATTATGTCCTGGTTGCGGGTATCTTCCACATTTTATCTGCACTTTTGGTTCTCCTCTAGATCTGATTCTTTTCCTTCTAAGGCGGCCTGGTGGTTTTCTTGATTTTGGTGGTAGGACAATTTTGTTTAAAGTCTCTGGCAGTGTCCATTCGCTTTCATTTGGCAATGGATAAACAATTGACTCATATGTTGCTTTCATAGTTGTAGTTTTGTAGTAATCAACAACATAATCATATGTTTTCAGCCGTGTTTTGGCGAATATTGTTATTGCATGTGCACACGGTATTTCATTTTGTTGGAACCTTTTGCATTCACATGTTTTCTCCATTAGGTTGACCAGAAAATTTCCTTTGTCTTCAACCACAACTTGGTATACTATAGTGTTTACTAGGAAGACCTGTTTATTTTAGTAGAGGAATACATGTTAGAAACTGGATACTGTCGTAATTATTAGTAACTGGTTACTGAAAGTTTTGGTAAATAATATTCAGCGTAGAATATATGTTAGTTACCTAAAATTTAATGGCTCGAATAAAGTTTTCTCTAAGCACAATTTCAGTATCTGTTGTTACTTGTGTGAATGTGTCAGTTTGCTTCGTTACCATTTTTCCATACCCATTTTTGAACTAAACTTCGAAGGCCTTCCATCATTGTAGTGATTGGCAACGTTCTTGCAGCTTTCAATGCAGCATTTATCGATTCGGCTATATTTGATGTCATCATTGTATATCTTCTTGTTGGAGCATGGCATCTAGACCAAGTGCAATATCCAATTTTTTGTAAATACGGTCTTATGCGAGTGTCAATCTTGTCTATTTCATTCATGTAGTGCTCAAATGATTGAACCCTGTATGCCTTTGCTACTTTGACAAAGTTTATGTTTAGGTCCTCTCCACGGACACTGAAATTGACTTTGATGTTGTTTAGCAGGTGGAATATGCATGCTCCATGGAAAGCTTTTGGGTATACATTCTCTACAGCATTTTCTATGCTTTTGTGCCTGCCTGAAATGATTGCTATACCTGTTTGCCATATCACAATGAAGTAACTGGTTATTGTGTCCAAATTAAGTAACTGGTTTCATTAATTTATATGAATATTATTTTTTTTACACTGTTTTTACAATTATATTGCTGGATTATTATTAAACAGTTTATTTTATGTGTTTAGTTTGTTTGAATAAGGATATAAAAAAGAAAACAGTACCTTCTCTTTCTCCATGTCTCCTTTAGCTTTGTGAAAAACCATAACCATGATGAATCATTTTCAGAGTCTCCTATTCCAAAGACTAATGGAAATATGTTGCTGTTAGCATCCATTGTTGAAGCAGTGACTAAAGTTCCCCCAAATGATGTCTTCAAGTAAGTTCCATCTATCACAATGACTGGCCTACAGTGTTTCCATCCTTTGATGGAATTTGCAAATGCTAGGTACATATATTTGAAGTGATCTTTATTGTCTGTAACCAGGTGTGTTATTGTACCTGGGTTCGAGACTTTTAGCGTGTGAAGGTAGATGGGAAGTTTTTGGTATGAATCATCTTGGTTTCCTCTTGCCAATTCTAAAGCTTTTTCTCTTGTTCTCCAGGCTTTTTGATACCCCATTGAAACACCATAATCATCTAGCATGTCGCTGATTATCTAATTTGGTGTGTGTACTCTCTTTATTGACATGTATTTTGTTTTTATTAGTTCTCCAATCACATTGCAATTTGCCTGCCTGTGGTCTTCCATAATGATATCCAAGGAGCAGGTGTGAGTTTTTACATACTTTCTGATTTTAAATGTTTCTGTTTTCTTGAACTTTGAAGCTCTAAGTAACCAGTTACAATTGTCATCCACACAATTTACCAGGTACTCTCTTGGTTCAGATCTTTTTGTCTTGAATTGGATGTTGTGGATCATAGCATAATAACATAGAGCAGATTTCAAGAGCTTTTTGTCTTTATAAATCTGGCCTTCTTCAACTTTGAAAATTTTATGATCAGTTATAATTTCTGTATCTTCTTCTCTTTTTCTTTTGTTTTCTTCTGTTCTCTCTATGATAAAATCTACTACATTATCAGCTATGTCTGTAATATTTGGGAAGGTTTGTACCTGGTTATTTGTCGTGAAGGTTGCTTCGTCATATTGTAATTCTGTAACTGATTGCTGGTTGTTTAGTTAAAGAACTAGCATTTCTAAATCTGTGTTCTGTTTTTGTGTTTCTTCTTCATATGTATTGTGTTCAATAGTTTCAGCTATTGTTTGATCAAAAGTGGTGATGCATAGTGGTAGCTTAGTTACTACATTTTGCTTCTTTTTCAGCTCAATGTAGAATAGGACTGAATTGTCAGTGAGTAATTTCATTGGTGGCATACCTGGTGATAACTGGTAACTCAGCTCAATATTTTGAATATTGCATTTTATCTCAGTTTTCACTGTTGACCCTGATTTTGGTCAACTGACACGGAGTCAAAAATGCTTGATGTGGACAGATATGTTAGAATGAATATAATGACAAAAACAGTAAAGCCCACAAGAATTTATAGTGGTTCGGCCCCAGAAACTAGTAATAACCTACGTCCACTTGAGCTATTATTGATATGGGATTCAAAGGAGTGATCAAAGAACTAGGGTTCTATGAGTTTCACCAACCTCTGAAGAATAAACAATATATCGCAATGTACTAGCTCTAATTCTCTCGTAAATCTATACTCTCAAGTAAGCAAAAAGCCAAAAGTCCCCTCCTTGAACTATCTTTCTCTATTTATAGGCTCAAGGAGGATTACATCAATTTGTTACAGATATTCTCTCCTAATTAATCGGATCATCAGGAATTATTGGAGACAATCTCGGGATTGACTTAGATCTTTACAAAATTATCTTGAAATATGCGGAGTGTACGACCAGGCTGGTCGTAAGAAAAACTCAACCGTTATGCATGCAATATCTTACTGGTCGATACTCTAACAGAACTCTGCCACGTGTCAGTCACGTGTCCAGAAATCACCTGCCACGTCATCCGTGTCTGTTTTTTGGATAACATTTGCCCCCCAAGTTTATTTATTATGACCAACAATAAATAAACTTTAAGGAAACGACCCTTCGATTACCCCACCAGGCCTGTCAGAGTAATTCGTGCAACCTTGGGAAAAGTAACCTACCCTTGTCTAATCACGGCTTTTCGGTTCCCAAGTAACTTTTCGACGGCTATCACCCTTCCCCATGCTTCGAAAAAGAGGAACTGATGATTACATCCTCTTTCATGCCACAGACAAAATATATATATAGGCTTCCCGGACTTTTCTTTTCCTTTTTACGCAAGTCATTCTTCCTTCAAGAAACCCTAAAATCAGAACTTCCATTCTCTTCTGGAGACCACCTTCCAGTGTTTTCAAGATCCAGTTCGTCAGTTCATCGACGCTCGAAACTCTCTTAAACCTCCACGATCTTTTCTCTGGTAAGTCTCAGAACTCCTATGCTCTTTATTTTTGCCGTGCATGTCTCTGTGGATGACTGTTAAGCTTTTAAGTTTCTGGGTTGAGATGCATGATAGTAGGGGTTTTAATGGGTGACGCTGTATAGGATGATATTTCTTTGCCATTAAGGAGTTACGAGTTAGTTTAATAGTTGAGATCATGACTTTAGGACATAAAACCGAAGTAAAAATTCAATTTTTATGCCAGTTGAAAAACCAAGTTTTTCCCTCCCTAAAAGGAGTTGAAAAAGCTTTTTCAAAAAACTTTTTGCTTTCACTTTTTGATCTGTTTTTGAAACTGTTCGTGTGAAAAAGTTAGTATTTTGTTAGAATGCTGCTGTATAAAAGCTTAACTTTTATACTCGACCAACATTATTCTAAAAAACTTTCATAATTCTTCATCCTCACCTCCCCATTCTTCTGTTCGCAGATTTTAATGCCAGATTTGTGGGGAGGTGAGCGGCCAATCGACGACGATCTTCTTGCACAACTGCTTGAAGGCGAAGAACAGCTGGCCCAGCATGATAGCGAGATTCCGTTTTCAAGAACTTCCTCTAGACCTCAACCATCACCACCTCAAATGGCCCGTTCTAAATCGCCAGGCAAGAGAAAACCAAACCCTGAAAACAATCCAAATTCACCTGCCCAGCCTGATTCGCAGGCTAGGATTCCCTCGACCAGTGGTCGAGAAAATGCTGCCCCGGACCCTCGCATTCAAGTCAGGGCTCGCCCTCGGCATCAAAACCTTCCTGATGTCGAGTGGTATCTTTCTCCTACCAACCAGATGACTCCCCGGATGCTTGCCAATTACCTTAGGAAGTATCCTCTTACCGGGGTTAATCTCAAAATCCCTGCTGCTGACCAAAGAGCTAACCTGCCTGGGGGCGTCTATAGCGCTTGGTCCAGGTATCACATAGAGGCGGGGGCTATCCTCCCTCTACATCCATTCTACCAGGGGGTGGCCAACTACTTCGGTGTTTCCCCCTTTCAAATTACCCCAAACGGATATAGAATGCTGGCCGCACTCTATATCCTTTATAAACTCAAAAAATGGCCAGAACCCACCCCTCATGAGGTCAACTTCCTTTTTGACCTTAAGTCCAACCCTTAGCAGTACGGGACGGGCTTTTTACATCTTTGTCACCAGGAAACAAACCGAACGTTCCTGAGTGACACTACTCATATTTCCAACGTGGGGAAGTACAATTCAGAATATTTCCTCACGCCAGACATGACTACGAACAACCTGGCCTTCGCTCGAGGAGGTAAATGTCACTTTCTACTGGTCGTTACTTTTCCTTAGCAAACTCTTCTGCACTTCTCTAAAGTATATTGTGCCTTTCATGACCATGGTTACGCCCGAACCCAACACCAGACATGGTGTTGAGGTCCAACGCACTGGCCAGGATGGCAGACGCTGAAAAAAGTGTTAAGTCCCTGGTCACTGATGAAAATCTGAGGCTATCTAGCCTCCTGGCTCCTCGCCATGAAACAAGAGGACCCGTGGTGGCAGATGCCACTGCCGAGGGGGATCTCGAGCAGCAACCCCCAGCGTCTCCTCCCCGAAGGAGGCCAACGGGGGTTACGATCAGGGAACCCACTGGCGACCCTTCAGCAGAGAGGCCTTCTGCGCCCCAAGGGAAGGGGAAACAAAAGGCAACAGAGCCCGTCATAGACTTGCATGAGTCTTCAGACGAAAACGGTACTGTTATTCTGCTTTTAAATAGCTTGCCAATTCCCTGTCACTTGTTTGACGGGGATGGCAATTTTACGTATACTCCAAATCTAGGGTCAGACTTCTTCGTGCCAGATAGTGAGTGTATGACTAATAGAGTCAGTAGTGTAACGACAAGTAGTTGTAGCTCGGGTATTAAACTTTGTGACGTCTTTTCTGATTTGCCATGATTTTTTATCTACTTTTGTCTTACTGTCTGCGTGTTTTTCTTTATCTGCAGAGATGGCTTCCCCCAATGTTTTTGATCTATACTAGACCCAGGAGGAAGAGGAGGTCCCCCTGGTCCGATGGAGGAAATCAGCTAGGAGGCACGACAGTGAATCAAGCCAAGCACCCTCGGCCAAGAAGGGTCGAACAGCTGATCCTTCCAAGGATGGGCCTACTGGCCAACCTTTTGCCCAACCTCCTGCTCCTGCTGAAAAGGAGACTACCCCTGCTGCCAACCCTTCGCCTGCGGCCCAAAAAGAACAGGCCCCGCAAGCAGAACTTCCCGGGGCTAAACTCTCGAGCCGTTCTGTAACGCTCCAACTCCAGGGACTGCTACAGTGCACATTGCAAACAGTGCTAAACTCGCTAATTGAGTTGTATGGCCATAAACGTGTAACTAAGTATGACTAGCGGTTTAAGGGTTAAAAACTTTGGTTAAGGTATAACGTTTCACTAGAACGTTTACTTTATACATTGGGATCCCAAAAATATAATTTCAGAGTTTATTACAAGAAAGTGTTTACAACAGGCTGTTCTAAGCGGCAAAACAGGGTTTAACCCTAGTTCCTCTTTCAAACCTCGCCCAAGTATTGGTCGAGCAGCTGCATATGTACATGTCATCACCTAAGCTCTCCAACTCAAGGATGGTCCAGCTTCCTTTTGCCTTTACCTGCACCACAAAGCACCCGTGAGCCGAAGCCCAGCAAGAAAACTCATATGCTCATAAACAGTCATATCATGATATCAAATCATATCTGGCATGCCTAGCACTCATAGCTCTATTCAGCATGCAAATGAGTTCAAACAGATGCTGGGGTATCCAGGATAAGAAGTCCTGGCCTTCTGATTGGAGGACTATCAAGTCAATCCTAATCATATGAGTGTCGCAACACTTGAGGTTCTGGTAAACCATACTGAGTGACTGACAAGCAAGTCACTAATCCAAGTGGAAGGGTGGCTGTTGGGTAAGCCTCTAACCTTCAACAGGTTCTGGTAAACCATACTGAGTGACTGACAAGAAAGTCACTAATTCAAATGGAAGGCTGGCTGTTGAGTAAGCCTCTAACCTTCAACAGGTTCTGGTAAACCATGCTGAGTGACCAACAAGCAAGTCACTGGGGCCTCAGTGCCCAAAGCCATGCATATGATGATCAAAATGATCATACAGAGCTCATAGCTCTAATCAGATGAGTGAATATCACTTTGAGGTCCTGGTAAACCATATTGAGTGACTGACAACCAAGTCACTAGGGGCCCAGTGCCCATAGCCATGTAACAACACTGTTACCTAGGCTTTCCTGCAATGGCTCTAAATGACTAGCCTTTGGCTAGATAAATGCTTTTTTATATTCATCGAACTTGAGGTCGGTCCTGCATTAATGCTCTTTGAGTCATTCAATGCAGAGGGTCGATTAGGTCCAATCGACATAGCTTGCACTAAACACACTAGGGTTGTCATGACTAGTGAGTTAGCATAATGTGACCAGTGCCTGGTACCACTGCCGGACTTGACTAGTGAGTCACAGCTTCACAGTTGATACTAACACCTTTGCCAATTCTGACTATTGAGTCAGCCCTGTGTGACCAGTGCCCAGTACCACTGCCAAACCTGACTAATGAGTCACAGCTTCACAGTTGATACTAGCACCTTTGCCAAACCTGACTAATTAGTCAGTACCATGCACAAGTAAGTAATGCTATCAATGTGTATCATATGCCAATTATCCAAGAACAGGGCATTCAACATGCTTACTAAACAGTTGCTAGCATAATTATGATCATGCACAAACTCAGAGACTCAAGCCCTGACCAATCTCATGTTCATCATTTATGGCATGCCCTAATCACATGTTTCTCGTGCATCACATGCATCACACTTAATCATCCAGCATGCCTCAGTAATAATCATATGCAAATGGGCAAGATTGCTAAGCATTCATTATGCTATCAATGTTCACATTCAATATCCAACATGCATCAATCACAGCCATGCATGTCACATATGGGGTGCAGTTTTCTTACCTTGGGTTCGAGCAAGAATTAATAAAAGATACGACCTTTGAGAACGATCAGTCCTTTGTTCGTTTAACGGTTACCTGGTCATAGCCAATTATGGGATTCCATCAATAAAATGAATAATAAAAGGTTCCCAAACCAAAACCCAGCCTCCGAGACATCAAACACTACCCAACCGGGTACTAGGTTCAACCCCGAGGCCTAAGGTTAGCATCCTAAGTCAAAAACACCATTTTGGGCTAAAACAACCTTAAGGGTCGCGACCCTCCCCAGCTGTGCCGCGGCGCGCCCTCCAGACAGAGAGGGCCTCCCTGGCAGACGCCAAGGGCCGCGGTGCACCACAGCTGCGCCGTGGCGCCCAGCCCAAAATAGCCAAAACTCAGCACACGAACTCAAATTTTCCCCTGTGTTTTTCCTCTCAAACCAGCCCTTCAAATCAACCCAAAACCTCTTCCAAACACCCATTTTAATCTCTAAACACCACCCATAACTCACCCTCATCAAAACCCAAACTTATCATCAATTAAAACCTCTTCAAATCCACACTTCCATCAAGAAATCAAAAATTGAAAACCAAAGAGAAAAACAGAGCACCACCTGAATTTAGTGACTAGAACTCACCTTGAAACCAACTTTGAACCTCCCTCAACAGCTGAACTAAGTCCACAACCTCAGCCTTTAAGTTCCCTAGCTTAATATCCCACCTTGAGCTCAAGAACACCAAAGAAGAAAATGGAGAGAAGTAACGTACGGGAAGGAGGAGGGATGTATCTGTTTTGGCTCTGTTTCCACAGCCTTCTAAGCCCCAAAGCTGATATAAATCCTTATGGTCAAAATACCATAATGCCCCTAGGCCAATTTAAAAGCTTCTAAACACTCCCAAGGGTAAATTCGTCATTTCCAACCTATACCGTTAATTATAATTAACGCTCTCCGATTCCCGCTAATCTCAACATTCTCAAATGCCAATAAATCATACCCCATTACCCTTTAATTCCTGGTAATGTTCTAATCATCAAAATGACCCCGAGACTCACCCCGAGCCTCGAACGAAAACCTGTTATGACCAAACCGATAATTAACATTCCATGATCGTCTCATGCCGAATGGCTTGAACCAATCCACATATGATGTGGTAAAATTATAATTCACCCATATGCATAAAATTACACAATCACGCCCCCAATGGCCAAATTATCAAAATGCCCTTGCATTTAAAATATGAGCCCATATGCATGCATTCCCCATCATATAATAATATAATTCACATAAACATGCATATAATCATTAAATACCATAATAAATCAATTATGGCCCTCCCGGCATCCTAATCAAGGTCCTAAACCTTATTAGGAAATTCGGGGCATTACATGTTCCCTGCGATCAGTTAAAGATCGCCTTGCTCATATTCTGAAGCATGACCGTTGCAGGGAGGCAATGGCTGAAGCTGAGAGCATGGGGGTCGATCAGATCCTTAACAGGGCTCTTAACGAAGTGGCCAGTGTAAGTATTCTTTCTCTTGGCCTTTTATCTTTCCTTCTTGTAATATAGCCTAACTTTTATTCCTTGACTACAGGCCATGCTGACAATGATTGCTGCTCGCGCACACGCCACTGTTAGCATCCAGCAGTCCCGGGCGAAGGTTGCTGAGGAGCTTAAGGCCACGGAGGCTTGGCATGCCGGGGAGTTGGAGGTGGTCACCCAGCAGAGGGATGTAGCGGTAGCAGAACTGGCTGAGAAGCTAGCTTCTCAGGAAACTTTAAGGAAGCAAAGGGACGACTACTTGGAGTCCAGCCGAATCCAATGGCGTGAAGTTAAGAAACTTAGGGAGGAGCATCTCGCTAAGGACGCGACCATTGTTGTTCTCAAAAGCTAGGTGGATCAGCTCAAGCTCACCAATGCCAAGGACCTGGAGAGGTACAAGAACGCGACACTTCGGTGTTTTTATGATTTTTGGAAACACAACCAAGGTGCCGACTTCAGCTACCTCCCAGAAGATGCCAGGAATGCTGAGCTAGCGTGCTGCACTGCTCGGCTGGCTGCCGAAGAAGAAAGAGCTAGAGTTCCTGTTTCCCCAAGCATTCAGCTAGTTGCCGAAGCGGAGGGAGGAGAAGCCACCGGGGACGTAGTCGACCAGAGTGCTAACCAAGATCCTCCTGCTCCTAATGCTCCTTGAAATTTATATTCTTTTTCTTTTCTTTGGCTACACGACCCACGGGTCATGATGTAAAGACTAAATTTTTATTTTTATTTTTAATTTTGCTGCATGGGCAGCAAACTTTCCTTTTACTTTTAAAAAATTACAGCCAAGCAGTACTGCTTGTGGTGTAAGAGGATTCTTCTTTGATATTATAATATTTCTGCTTATTATAACATCTATTCGCATGACCGAACTTAGCATAGTAATTTGGTTTGATTTAGCAAAATATAACTTTTGAAAAATACTCTAAGTACCGTAGCATGCTTTCACTCATTTTGTTCATGTGTTTACATACCTCTTGGTATGCTTTGCTATCGATGTACCTTATATGCCCCCCAAGTGACTGAGGAGCTTTAGGTCCTTGGTCACTTGCATTGACCACGACCTGTACAAACATTACTACTCAGTAGGAAATGCAACACTTATAATACAACAAAACAACACACGTAATGAACAAATACTTGTAAATTTTTTTTTACAAAGGTTGGCAAGAATGACTGGCTGCACACAGTCCCTTATAATTCTCGTATTAAAAATGGACTAAACATGTCTTTACGAGTGATCTTAAAAAGATCTTACACTTATAAGCGATTAGCCATATAACATGGCTAACCCTTTTTCAAAACTTGTAAAAAGTAAACATTAATACAAGCCAGTCCTTTAAAAAGGACTGTTTATTGATAATACTTGCGCAGGTGTTCTCCGTTCCAATAGCGTGGAATGAGATCTCCATTTAAGCGTGCAAGCTTGTAGGTGCCTGGATGAAGGACTTCTTCAATCTGGTAAGGTCCTTCCTAGTTTGGTCGAGTACTCCAGCAGTTGGGTCGCGGGTGTTTAAGAAAGCTCGTCGAAGTACTAGATCTCCGACGTTGAAATTTCTCTCTTTCACCTTTGAGTTAAAATACCGGGCGACTTTTTGCTGGTACGCAGCTACTTGGAGTTGGGCTCTTTCCTATTTATCTTCAAGTGAGTCTAGGGACTCCATCATCAATTGGCTATTCTGGTCCTGGTCGTATGTAATTCGTCGATGTGAGGGTGGATCTAACTCGACGGGCAACATAGCTTCATACCTGTATGATAAGGAAAATGGGGTATGACTTGTTGCTGTTCGATGAGAAGTTCTATACGACCAGAGTACTTCAGGCAGCAGTTCTAGCCATGCTCCTTTAGCGTCTTCAAGTCTTTTCTTCAGGGTATCTTTAAGTGTTTTGTTCACTGCTTCGACTTGCCCATTTTCTTGTGGATGTGCAACTGAAGAAAAGCTTTTGAAGATTCCATGTCTTTCGTAGAAGTCTGTGAATAAGTCGCTGTCAAACTGGGTGCTGTTGTCTGAGACAATTTTTTGAGGTAAACCATACCAGCAAACAATGTTCTTGATGACAAAGTCAAGAACTTTCTTGGTCGTTATGGTAGCGAGCTGTTCAGCTTCGGCCCATTTGGTGAAGTAGTCGACTGCTACGACTGCGTATTTTACTCCACCCTTCCCTGTTGGCAAGGATCCAATCAAGTCTATACCCCATACTGCAAAAGGCCAAGGACTCTGCATCTGCTTTAACTCGTTGGGAGCTGCGCGTGGGATCTTGGAAAATCTTTGACACTCATCGCATTTCCGCACAAACTCCATTGAGTCTTCGTTCATAGTCGGCCAGAAGTAACCCTGCCTCAGAATCTTTTTTGACAAGCTCTGCCCCCCAGCGTGGTCCCCACAGAAGCCTTCATGTACTTCCCTCATTCGTTCTTTAGCCTTTTCTGGTGTAATACATCTGAGCAGTGGCATGGAGTAGCCTCTTCGGTAAAGAACACCGTCGATCAGTACACACCTAGCAGCTTGTCTTTGAAGAGTTCTAGATTTGTTTCTATCTACTGGTAGTACATCATTCGTGAGATACTCCAAGTATGGTGCCATCCAAGTATCCTCCATCCGGATTTCCATATTGGTTTCGTCTGCTCGTATGCTCGGCTCGCATAATCTCTCTACTGGCACTATATTTAAAGTGTTAGCGTCTTTCGTACTTGCGAGTTTGGCTAAAGCATCTGCGTTTGAATTCTGATCCCGGGGAATTTGTTGGAGGGTATACTTCTCGAATTGCACCAACAAATCTCTAGTTTTGTTTAAGTAGGCCACCATTTTGAGGCCCCATGCTTGATACTCCCCTAAGACCTGATTCACTACCAGCTGTGAATCACTGTAGATATCAATCACTTTTATACTCATGTCTTTGGCTAACCTTAGTCCTGCGAGGAGTGCTTCATATTCGGCTTCATTGTTTGATGCGGTGAAATTGAACCTAATAGCGCAGTGAAATCGATGCCCTTTTGGCGTTATCAATATCACTCCTGCTCCTGTGTGAGATTCGTTGGACGATCCGTTCGTGAATAACTTCCACGAAGGAGCTTTGACTTGGGGCTCAGGCGCACTAGGTTTTTCGCACTGCTCTTCGTCTGGGAGCTCAGTGAATTCAGCGATAAGGTCAGCCAAGACTTGTCATTTTACTGCTGCTCACGGTGAATATGTAATATCGAACTACCCGAGTTCGACTGCCCATTTCAATAAGCGTCCAGCCGCCTCTGGCTTTTGCAGAACTTGCCGAAGGGGCTGGTCAGTTAAGACTGTAATAGGATGGGCTTGGAAGTAAGGATGTAACTTCCTTGAGGCCAAGATTAAGCAATAGGCTAATCTTTCGATTGGAGGATACCTCAATTTGGCTTCGATTAGCCTCTTGCTTATATAGTAGACCGCCTTTTGTATGCCTTCTTCCTCTCGTACTAGCACCGCACTGGCAGCAAATTCGGTGATCGCCAGGTAAATGAACAAAGTTTCTCCGTCTATGGGTTTTGATAAAACAGGAGGTTGTGCCATGTGGGCCTTTAAGGCCAGGAAAGCTTGTTCGTAGTCTCTTGTCCATTCGAACTTCTTGTTGCCTCTAAGTAGATTGAAGAAAGGGACGCATTTATCCGTTGACTTGGAAATGAATCTACTTAGTACGGCAATTCTTCCAGTTAAAATTTGCACATCCTTGATTTTCATCGGTGATTTCATGTCGATCAGGGCTTTTATCTTGTCGGGGTTGGCCTCGATTCCTCTTGAATTAACAATGAACCCCAAAAATTTCCCTGATCCTACTCCGAAGGAACATTTGAGAGGATTTAACTTCATCTGATACTTTTTCAGAACGTTGAAACACTCTTGTAAATCCTTCACATGTCCTTCTGCCTTTTTTGACTTTACCAGCATGTCGTCCACGTACACCTCCATGTTTACTCCGATCAACTCCTTAAACATGTGGTTAACCAATCGCTGGTAAGTCGCACCAGTGTTTTTCAGTCCGAAGGGCATTACTTTATAACAGTATAACCCTGTGTCGGTCCGAAAGCTAGTGTGATCCTCATCAGGGGGATGCATACTGATCTGATTGTATCCTGAGTATGCATCCATGAAGGAGAGGATCTCATGTCCTGCAGTTGCATCGATCAGCTGGTCGATCCTTGGGAGTGGGAAGCAATCCTTTGGGCAGGCTTTATTGAGGTTTGTGAAATCCACACAGGTTTGCCATTTTCCATTAGGCTTGGGAACCAGTACTGGATTAGAGACCCACGACGGATAAAACGCCACCCTGATGAACCCATTCTCCTTCAGTCTTTCAACTTCCTCCTTTAAGGCTTTCGATCTATCCTTATCGAGCAACCTTCTTTTCTGTTGCACGGGTGGAAAACTCTTGTCAATGTTCAGGACATGGCTGATAACTGCAAGATCTATCCCAGCCATGTCTTTGTGTGACCAGGCAAAAACTTCCTGGTTCTTTTGCAAAAATTCCACCAGTGCATGCTTCGTTGTTGCTTCTAAATTCTTCCCGACCTTTATAACTCTGGTCGGGTCTTTTTCGTCAAGTTGGACCTGTTCCAGGTCCTCGACGGGTCCAACATCTTCCTCAAAATCCCCAAAGCGAGGATCTAAATCCCTATCCTCACTTTGGGCAACACCCTATTTGGTGACTCTATCACCAGATTGGGCTTGTGTATCAATTGTCATCTGCAACCTATCTGGGGGAGTGCTTTTTGATGTTCCCTTCTTCGCCTTTGTAACTGAGGCATTGTAGCACTCCCTTGCTTCTCTCTGATTACTCAACACGTGTCCTACCCTTGCGTCTGTCGGGAATTTCATGGCCAAGTGCCATACTGAGGTGACGACCCGAAGATTAACCAGTATGGGCCTTCCAATGACAGCATTGTACGTCGAAGGACAATCGAATACTATAAAAGTAGTGAGTAATGTCCTGGTAGCAGGCGCTGTTCCTACTGTGACTGGAAGTCTAATTGACCCTGCTGGGGCGAGTCCTTCGCCAGAGAAGCCATAAATTGTTTGGTTGCAGGGCTCCAAGTCCTTGACGGACAACTTCATGCGTTCCAGCGAAGATTTGTACAAGATGTTCACTGAACTTCCTGTATCAACTAGTACTCTTTTCACCATCATGTTGGCGACTTGAACGTCCATGACTAGCGGATTGGAATGTGGGAACCGAACATGCCGGGCATCGCTATCAGAGAAGGTTATCTCACCATCCTCTGACCGAGCCTTCTTTGATGCCCTGTCCTCCACAGTCATCATCTCGATGTCCTGGTCGTGACGTAGGGTCCGAGCATATCGTTCCCTCGCCTTTCCACTGCTTCCCGCGAGGTGTGGGCCTCCACAGATGGTGAGTAAAGTGCCAGCTACAGGGTCAGGCTGCAAAGGTGGCGAGCGCTGGCGTGCGGGCGCATGCTCGTTGCCACCTGGAGCCTCTCGTTGGGAATTTCCCGAGGCTCGTACATATCTTCTCAAGTGTCCTTGTCTAATGAGGAACTCGATTTCATCCTTCAGCTGGTTGCATTCATTTGTATCATGTCTGTAGTCGTTATGATAACGACAGAACTTGGTAGTGTCTCTCTTCGAAATATCTTTTCGAATGGGAGCAGGTTTTTTATAAGGCACACTAGAACTGGTGGCCTGATACACCTCTCCCCGAGACTCAATAAGGGCAGTGTAGTTAGTGAATCGCGGTTCATAACGATTGCCCTTGGCTCGTTTATTGTTAGAGGTGGAAGGTTCATTATGTGGCTGTTTCCCCCCATTCTTGTCATTGCCATTGCCGTTCCCGTTGCCTTTGCCGTTGCCATTGGGTTTTGACCCATTGGCGGCTTTGGCGGGCTCGGCAGTCCCCTTATCCTTGCCTGGGGGTTTTCCTTCACTGGCGATGGAATCTTCAAGCTTGATGTAGCGATCAGCTCGATCCAAAAATTCTTGAGTAGTCTTAACTCCATGCTTTCTGAGGCAACTCCACAAAGGCGTGCGGCGCCTAACTCCCGCAGTTAGGGCCATCATCTTGCCCTTGTTGCCCACTGTTTTGGCTCCAGCCACTGCTCACATGAAGCACTGAACGTAATCCTTCAGTGGCTCTCCCTCTTGCTGGCGTATCTCGACCAACTGATTCGCCTCAGTTGGGTGCACACGACCCACATAGAATTGTCCATAAAATTCTTTTATGAACATCTCCCAAGAAACAATACTTGCAGGAGGGAATTTGAAAAACCACTCCTGTGTATCATCAGCAAGTGTTGCAGGAAAGATCCTACACTGAGCGTCTTTGGACACTTTCTGAATATCCATCTGTATCTCAAACTTGTTGACATGAGATACCGGGTCACCATACCCGTTAAAATTCGAAAGCGTGGGCATTTTAAACTTGCTGCGAGTTTCTGCCACAGCTATCCTTTGAACGAAAGGAGTGCCCCTTCTCCTGTCGTACTCGATATGAGATGTCCTTCCCCCGACCAGCTGTTGCACTGCCTGGTTCAGGTGTAATGACCTAACTACTCTAGACTTTTGGACCATTAACGAAAACTAAACATACTAATCCTTAATAAAACTTACATTTTGAAAATACCATAACTTTATTAGGAAACTTGTAAAAATAAGAGTTACTTACATAAATTGTCAAGTAGGATATGGGATCCCATTGTCTTTAAAAACAAAGCATAATTTAAAATAAAAAGGAGTTACATAACAAGTGCGGAAAATACATGTAAAACCATAAAAACAAGACTACATCCTCGAAAATCGAACTCTCGACTCCTTGAATCCATTCATCACCGATACACATTCCCTAAGCATCCACGAATCTTACCACCACTATAGCTATTTTCCTGCACATATAAACAAAAAGGAATGAGCCTAATGCCCAGCAAGGAAAATCTACCACATAGTTCATATACATAAATTTCATAAGAAACATAAAAAAACATAACATAACATACATTACACTTATATCATACACATACTATAATGTCCATTATTACTTGGGGTCCCATAGACTAAACAAGTCATATGCCCATGAGATTAGTGGGGTCCTACTAGCTAAGTAGGTCATATGCCCATAATCTATTTGGGGTCTTGTTAGTCACATGGGTCATATGCCCAAGCCTACAAACATTTGTTGGTCTTTATTGATCAAATCAGAGATTATGCGCAGTGGAACAGCAATCAAATTGTCAGATTAATCCCATAAGATTTCTAGATCTACTTCTTCACACTCATATATATATTGAATCAAGGACAAGAATAGAAACATTACCTCAGGTCCTTCCTTGCTGCCATCTTTTCGTATGGCTGAATCCTTGAGATCTCACACCAAGATCTTCCAAAATGTTCTCAGTCACCCAAAGAACGAGTGTGGGCTCGCTATACAAATAATAGGCAATAACTATTTACCAGATATTCTCAACACATGAGATCTGATAAAGTTTGGACCTAGGTTTTGTGAAGAACAATGACCTTTGTTTTTGTCACTGATCTTTTTCTCTGAGAGAATCCTAGATATTTTTCTATCCCTGAAAACTTACGTTCTATGAAAACTGATATCCCATATTTAATAATATCCAATATATTAAAATATTTGTTATTTTAAACAAATTCAAAATAACTGTTCAGTTATCATATTTTTGTTTAAATAATAATATTTAAATCAAATCAAAATATCTCATTATTTATTTAATATTTAAATAACTAAAATTGTGGAATCAAGAGACCAAGTCTATCTCTTATGCGTGTAGCACAGTGCCTGTGCACTGTGCCACACGTGTACCACATGCATGTGCAGGCATGTGATTTTTCCCAATTTTATTATTATTTAAATACCAAAAATCCCAAAAATAAATTAATTCAAAATTAATTATATTTTTGTTAAATCAAATAATTAATTAATTCTTAATTAATTAATTACACATAATTAAACAATAATTATGTTTGATACATAGAAAAATATTTTATTTATCACATAAGTCATTTTTGCCCATTTTTGTATTTGCCTTTGACAGTGATTGTTTGAGGCATTCTGGGGACCATGGACCTATAACATTAAGCTCCAATAAATTGAAACTAAATAATTAAACTCTTTAATTATAATAGTTAATTTATTAATTATGATATTACTCCACTAAATTCAGAACTGCACTCTTTATGTTATAGATATACTTTTACATAAATCTTTTTCTTAAGTCGTCCATTGATATAACCATCTTACAATAGTTCAACCCTCTAATTAATTAGTTCATAAATTAGAATGGAAGAATTACCATTTAACCTTTCTAATTTACTTCTTATTCCTTAAGTACCATTAATTCACTAGTGAATAATTAATCTATAATCTAATTATAGATTTGAGCTCAAAATCATTCAGTTCCAGAATTAACCCTTAAGGGAACTAATATACGATCCGTTAGGAAAGATTAGATTCCGTATTGTTGATACATGTTCCTAGCCATCCATGATATTAAATCTCCAAAACAAAAGTCATTAGCCTCATTCTTTGAAGAGACCTTAACGAGTGAATCAAAAGATTTAATAAATATGAACAGGAGTTCATGAACACTCAGGATTTAGGTTGATCTATAAATGATCATCAGTTATGATATGAATTACAAGTCTTTATTGTTAAATGGTTTTTTTTGATAAAGACTTTAATTCACATCGGTCCATGTCATATATAATCATATTATATAAAACACCTTTACCGAGATGTCTTTCCACATTAATAATCCGAATCTAGATTATTTGTATCATTATGATACTCAGTAAACCGTACTTACAACTCCAATTAAAGAATTCCATAACTTTAATTTGTTGTTGTTGACTATTTTTATTCATTCATGTGATCTTAATTCTCTCGTACTAATACAAGATCACACCCTCAATAATGAATATGGAATTTTTATGATATTTACAAAATTATTCAAACAATAATTTAACAATATAAATATGACAATAATAATAAACCATTGTATTTATTTATTCACAGAAAAAAAACAAATGTCTTTACATGCTTTTAGGACACACTCCTAACAACATACATATCATAACACTTATCATAACATAAGAAACATAAGATAACATATAAAACATATAACATATGAATTTCTATCCTATTTTCCTTACCAAAATTACCGGGATAAGAGGACAGAGTTGGGACTTGGAACACTCCTAAGAATCATTTGAAAAAGAGTGAGTATAGAGAAGAAGAGAAATGAAAGGAAATGGAAGGACTAAACCATTGAGAAAAATACTTACCAAAACCTTTTTGCTCAAGAACTTAGATTTCCTAACCAAAATAAAGATCAAGGTTAGAGGCTGAGTAGAAGACTATGAGAACTTAAAATAAAATAATACCAATGAACTAAGGTGTAGAAATACCTTGAAGACCTGTAGACCAATCTAAACCTCGAACCGAAATACTATGAAACCTTACTTCACCAAGTGTTTGATAAGCTTATGATGATCAAGCTTATGATTTCCCCACCCAAGTGTTTACACTCTCACACTCACCTAGCAACTTGCAGCCTCTGAACTTAGAGTAAAAGGTGAATAATGGCTGGGTACTAGGTCCTATTTATAGAGTTTAGGAATGAAAGGATCTTAATTTTACTTGAATAAAAATAATGGCTTTTTAGGTGAAAATAATTTGAATTGTTGTTCAGCAGAGGCTGAAGACTCGTTCAAAAAGGTGCTGGACTTATCAAGAGGTTGAATGGTTGAATGGAAAAAGAATTAAAAAACTTTCAAAATAAGCTGAGAGGGGCGATATATCGCCCCCTGTAGGCGATATATCGCCTGGGCCAGTATGCCCGAGGCAGTCGTGCATCGTTTCGTGTTTTCCGTATCTACGTGCTGCGATATATCGCCCCCTATTGCTGCGATATATCGGCACACGCTGATTATTTAAACACGAAATTACACATTTTTAGCTAAGTTTGAATGGAGTAAATAGCCTTGACTAAGCCCTTAAACGTATTCAAAGCTGCTCACTGACCTTAGAGCATTCAAACTTTACCTTAGAGCATTCATAACATGTGCTTAAAATCCTATTGGATCTTATCTAAACCTTATAGTATAATAAATATTATCCTTAATATCAGCCATATTAATCAAACCTTAGGTTAACATTAATATTCTTAAACTATAGGTTAAACTTAGAAAATCTATAAGTACTACTATGAGTGTCCAAATAATTCCCGGTCTGAACCAAAAATCCACAGTCATTAAGATAATACTATTAATACTATAATACTACTATCTAACTAGCTAAGTAAAGTTCTTGGACTCTACATCAGGGCATCTATTTGGGCTTGCACGACGTCAGGAATTGCCGGGGCCTCTGGTGCTGGGGGAATGTACTCATCGTGTCGTTCCCGGTGGTCGTTGAGTACATCCCTTAAGTCTTCGTCTCTTCGCCGTTGCTCACTTGCTTCGAGCCGGTTAAAGACGTTATTTTGTTTGGGCTGCCCCCCAGCATTACGTCTCTCTGGTTGGTCTTCCCTGGGTGGTGGGCTTCTCCCCCCACCTCTTTCTTCATTTCTCTGACCGGAATTTCCTCTGCCTGAGTCGGCCTCATTGTAACCATGGCCATCTTTGAACCTTGATTGTCTATGGTGGGACCGACTATCCCCTCGGTTTCCTCCTCGGGCTGGAACTTCCTGAGCGTTAGAGGGTGGCCTGCGTTGGTCGGTAGGTCCCTGTGCATTATCATGTCGTGGGGGCCCCCGGACCGCAGAGCTTATCTCTGAGTTCCTTCTGTTGCCAGAAGGACACTGCCCCCTGCTCGGTGGGTTCAGCTCTTTGCCTCTATGGCGTCTAGGACTGCGGGGCTGCTGCCCGGCCCTATTCTGCCTTGGCTGCGGGGGATTGCCTCGACCAGCCTGGGATGGAGGCTGCGTTTCAGGATCCCTTGGTGGGACGTCATCCTGAGGCATTGGTGGCTGCTCGGGCCTTTGGGGGCTCGTCGGCTGGATTGGAGGGCTAGGATTGGGACCCCTTTGGGGTGGCCCATTTGTAGGTTGATCAGGCTGTGAGGCAGGTGCAGCCTGATTCCTAGCCAACTGTAGGGCTGCTTCGAGGGCTGCCATGGCCTCCCTCTGACGATGGTCCATCTCCGCCTGTCTCTCACTCAACTCCTGGCACTGTTGCTCAATTTCTTGTTGCTGCCGCGCCATAATCTCAGCAGCACTTTCCTGGCTGGCCCTCAGATTGGCCAGTTCATCCTGCAATACCCCTAGGGTATTCCTCAGCATCTCAGAATCTAGTTCTTCCTCATCGAATTCCAAATGTGGCTCATCTTCGGTCACGTTTGGAGGAGGAGGCGGTTGAGATGGTGCAGCGCCAGTCGCCTGCCCAGTCTTCTTTGCGGTTTTCGCCATTACTGTTTTAACAATATCGTATCAAGCTCTCAATGAAAGCACCAGAATGTTGACCCTGATTTTGGTCAACTGACACGGAGTCAAAAATGCTTGATGTGGACAGATATGTTAGAATGAATATAATGACAAAAACAGTAAAGCACACAATAATTTATAGTGGTTCGGCCCCAGAAACTGGTAATAACCTACGTCCACTTGAGCTATTATTGATAGGCTATTTAGGATTTTTACCCCCCGAACTATTACCACTACCGTATCGTGCCCCCTAATTTTTTCAGGCCGTTAAAAATTCCCCCTGAAATATTCACAGTAATGTAAAGAAGGACTTCCGTTAACTTTCAACACATGTGGCTAACAGAAGGCTGACATGGCTCTTTATATGCTGATGTGTCTTGGCCATGTCAGCGCCATGTGTGTAATTTTAAAATTAAAAAATCTATAATTATATTAAAAATTAATGAATTAAACACTAAAAAATAGAATTAATAAATTAAACCATTTTTTATACATTAAAAAAAATAAAAGCCATATTTAAAAACAATAAAATTACACACATGGTGCTGACATGGCCAAGACACATAAGCATGTAAAGAGCCATGTCAACATTCTGTGTTGAAAGTTAACGGAAGTCCTTCTTTACATTACTGTGAATATTTCGGGGGGAATTTTTAACGGCCTGAAAAAATTAGGGGGCACGATACGGTAGTGGTAATAGTTCGGGGGGTAAAAATCCTAAATAGCCTTATTGATATGGGATTCAAAAGAGTGATCAAAGAACTAGGGTTCTATGAGTTTCACTAACCTCTGAAGAATAAACAATATATCGCAATGTACTAGCTCTAATTCTCTCGTAAATATATACTCTCAAGTAAGCAACAAGCCAAAAGTCCCCTCCTTGAACTATCTTTCTCTATTTATAGGCTCAAGGAGGATTACATCAATTTGTTACAGATATTCTCTCCTAATTAATCGGATCATCAGGAATTATTGGAGACAATCTCGGGATTGACTTAGATCTTTACAAAATTATCTTGAAATATGCGGAGTGTACGACCAGGCTGGTCGTAAGAAAAACTTAACCGTTATGCATGCAATATCTTACTGGTCGATACTCTAACAGAACTCTGCCAGGTGTCAGCCATGTGTCCAGAAATCACCTGCCACGTCATTTGTGTCTGTTTTTTTTGGAAAACATTCACTAAATGAACCAAATTGTTTAGAGAACAATTTGTTGGTATTATTAGTCCAGTCATGGTGAAGTCATCATACTGATATCTATCTGTCCATTTTCCTCCAAAATGAATCAATGTCATTATGGATTCCATATTTGCAATATAGCACAACATAATTGTTAGTGTTGTTTCAAATGTATCTGGTTATGTTAGTGAATGAATATTAACATATGTTGAAAATATTTAAGTAATCGGTTTCTTTTAGTGAATCAAGAACTATTTTCCAGGTTCTATAATTAATTATTTTGCATTATGTTTAGTTTTGCGTGTGTAACTGGTTACTTTAGTGAATGTGTTGTTGTTTTTTTTTATATTTCAAATATGCAAATTTAAAAACATATTATGTAACTGGTTTCATAAACATAAATCAATTTCTATTTTTCCATTTTTCATGATAAATTATTATGCAGAATGTTATTATTATTATTTTTTCGTGTGCAACTAGTTACTGTATTTAGTTTGTTGTTTTATTTTATATTATTTTGTAATATTTGAATTATGTATATGTTAAAGTTTTGTAATGTAACTGGTTTCATGTGAGTAATTTAAAAAGTTCTCAAACAAGTAGCTTGAGTCAATAATTTACTCAAGAAGTAATTTGTGGGTTCTTTGTGTAATTATTTTGCATGTCGTATATTTCAAAAAAGTTTTGCTTACCTGTTTGAGAAATCAGAGAAGTTGATGGATTTGTGCTTTTGCTGATGTGAACAAAGCTAAAAGCAGATGATGTTATCGGAGAAGAAGATGTGATTATTGGAAAAGAATCCAAAACCAGTTTCAGTTGCCGGAGAAGAAGAGCAATTGATTGGAAATTGAATTGTATGTTTAATTTGATGACTGTTCAAAGCTGGAGAGAAAGACTGCGAAGATGATGTTACGATCGGAATATGGACCAAGAGGAGACCAAGATGAGAGCAACAGCCACCAGTTCTTGATTGGTAGATGATCGGAAACAATGAAGAAGATGATGTTACGATCGGAAACAATGGGCGACGAATTGCAGTGGACGAATTTGTGCTTTTTCTTGATTGGCCGGAGAAGATAATGGGGATCTGGTTTGTTAGTTTATGGGAATTCCATATTTTATATTTTAGTATTAAGCGTGTATTACCATATTTGGCTTAATTATTTTTTTGTCCATATATATTGAAAGTTTAGTTAACTTTCCCATATTTATGTTAAGTTCTCTTGAATTTGTCGACCAAATTTGACCTGAGATTTAGGATACCATATTTAATAAATTTTTAAAATACTTAAACATGATATGTTTTTGTTACAATTACTAAGTAAATGATATAATTTTATTGTAAATTTCCAAATGGCATGAAAATATTTAAAAAAAATATAAGAGTGATGTATTATTTTTTAGTTTACAATATAAACATTGGTAGTAATGATAATTATTTGTTTATTTTTTTGGAATAATGTTGAGTTAATATAATTTTTATCATAAAATAGTAATGAGAGTTATACTTAGATGCCCTTTTCTTTTCAATTTTTTAGTTACATTTTAATTTATATGTAAAGTAACTAAAATATACATTTTAAAATATTAATTCCATTTTTAGATGATTAAAATTTAATTGTGACCATATATATATATAAATATTTACAATTAATATTTTATTTCAGGCATCAATTAATTTCCTTAAAAAATTGACTTTCTTTTTAAATTAGAAAGAAACTAATTGAATACATTCAGCTAGACCTTCTTTAAGGGATTTTTTTTTTTAAATATTTATAGGTAGTATGTAAAATATTTACAAAAATAATTTAACATATTTTATTTGCATAAATAATGTGCCATGTTAGCAAAAAATACTAAAAAAAAAGTTATACCTGAAGGTATAAGAGGCACGAATCCTTAATTTTTCTATTCTTCTAAGGTTTTCAAAAGTAACCGTTTAATTTCTTATAAAACCAATCAGATGCTAAATGATTACCTTTTTATAAAAGACTTCATTTTATATCATTATTTCACATATATTTTAATTACAAACCTATTTGTTGAAAAATTGATTATTTTTAGATATTGATTAGTTACCTTTAAAGCATGCATTCACTTTTAGGTTATATTATGATGTCTTATTATTTAAGATACTCTTACATGCAAGATTATTTTAAAAACTAATTAGTTAGTATATAGTATAACAAGTTGCCTTATTTAACAAATGATATTATTTAGAGTGCTACATTATAACTTTTAAATGAAAAAGTATAATACATATTTTAGTCACTCATATTATTTTACATGCGAATAATATGGGTTTTTATTATTAACCAAGTAAAAAAATACTTTAAAATCATAGCAAACAATACAATTTTAAGTAACTCATGAGATTTACACTAATTTTTTTTTTTTAGTTAACAGATAGAAAAGTAACTAAAAGATGACTTGTTTAAGACACTATATGTTAACTTTTACATGTATGATAAATACATTTTTTTGGTAATTTATTAGTTTCCTAAAATAGATTTGAAGGTAATTAAAATGTATCCTAAACAGTAAGATACCCTAATATAACTTAAAAATTAAGTTATGTTTTAAAATGTAACTAATTAGTTTCTTAAATTGTTTCAAGGGAACTAAAATGTAGCTTTTAGAAAACCCTAAATAATGGAAAAAAAAATCAGTCCTCTGAGTTTCCTCTCATCTTTTTGCGTGTTGAGCTGACAAATGCCCACTTTTTGTGGGATGTGTACCTAGCCTTAACTATGTTTTTTTAAAAAAAAATGGTATACATTATTTCTAAATTGACGGTATTAATTTTAAAATGGGTTGATATTTTCGTTAATAAAAAAAGTGAAGATATTTTTGTAGATAAAATACTTTTTTGGTTGTTAGATGTAATTATTGTTGGGAATTTATAGATTACACTTTCTCGTCCAATAATGAACAATGATAATTAATTCAATATTTTAAACCCTAGAGACTAATCAAGAACTATATTCAAAGTATGAATTCAATTTTTGATAAATAAAATATCATATTCAAAATATGAATGCAAATCTTGATAACTAAAGAAACATATTCAAAGTAATGAATGCAAATTTTGATAATTAAAGAATACGTAATTAAATAATTATAACATGAATTTAAAAACATTTAATTATAATATAACCATGGATTTAATGAAAGAATAAAACAAATTAAAAATTGAGAAAGAATAGACCTTTGTGGAGAGAAAACAAAGTCACATAAAATCATAAAGATTATGATTTTATGTGAATCAATGGAGATGACAAAAGGCTTGACACAAATTGAATTTGTTGTCAAAAAATATCTATTCCTATCCTCCCATTAGAGATTGCTTGAAGCTACTACAAGTTGGAATGAGATTGGGATTTACAAGCCTTGATCTTCATACAAGTCAAACTTTTTTGATGAAGATCTTGGAGAAAACTGGTAACATTTGTGAGTTAGAGAGAGAGAGTGGAGAGTGAACAATTTACCAAAGACTCAAATTGTAACGCCTTGATTACCCCAGAACAGTTACGGTGAATGGTGAACGGGAAATTTAACTCGCTACCCGAGTTCTTTGGTTAAAAACGTGCTTCTAGGTATTATTAACAGGCTAAGGTGGAAAACCAATCAAAAGGAAATGATATATTTTATTTAGAACCTAAAACTGTTCATGGGCCCATAAAAATGTTTACAAGTTATGTACAACTCAAAATGGTCATTACTGTTTCAATTTTACAACCCGCCGACCTAAGCGGCAAAAATAGGGTAAACCCCCTAGTTCCTCTGAGAACTCCTTGGCCGTGGTGGTCAAGCGGCCGCATATGTACACAACACCACCTAAGCTCTCCACTCAAGGCTGGGTGAGCTTCTCTTTCCCTTTACCTGCACCACATAGCATCCATGAGCCAAAGCCCAGGAAGAAAACACAATATAGCATGAATATAATATCAACAATGATCATAATAATCATTCAGGACTTCCAGTCCAAAACAGATGAGTGACAGTCGCAAAAGTCACTAAGGTGGGTTCCGTTCCCTCTAGCCATGTGACGATAGGGTCACCGGGGCTTTACAAATAAGTGATCCTTTCACTAGCTTAAACAGGATATGTGCTTGATGACTAGTCACCAACATAACCTACCTCATGACCATAGAGTCATAACCATGGATTTCGCTCTCTAGCCATGTGACAATCATTCACCTAGGTCTTAGGCCCTGGCTCTGAGTAACTAGTCATAGACTAGACAAGCGCTTATAAATTTCATTGACCTTAGGATTGTTCCAAAATTAATGCCCCTAGGTTCATTCAATGCTGATATCGATTAGATCTAATCTTTTACCGGCTCTGCGTTCAGGACGCTTATGCCGTTTCTGACTCTCAGGTCAGTAATATGCGACCAGTGTCGTCCCTGACTAATCAGTGCCTTACACAAGTAAGCAAGCTCTGCTAAGCATTTAATATGCAATCAATGTCCACATTTATCAACCAACATGACTCAACAACAATCATGCATGTCATATACACAGGGTGTAGTTTTCTTACCTCTGATTCGAGCGAGAATGAATAAAAGAACGACCCTTGAGAATGATCTGACTTTTAGTCCCTTAGCGGTCACCTAGTCATAACCAAAAATGGGACGCCATCAATAAAATGAACAACAAAGGTTCCCGAACCAAGATCTAGCCTCCGGGATATCAATCCCCAATAATCCGGGTAGTAGGAACAATCCCGAGGCCTAAAACCATGTTTCCGGGGTCAAAACACTCAAACGACCTCAAAACCACCCAAGAGCCGTGGCCCTAGAAGCTTCAGCCACGGCCCCCAGCCACATCAGGAGCAAGGGCCACGACGCCCCTTACTCAGGGCCGCGGCGCCCAGCACAGGCCAAAAGCCTCTAGCTGCTTCTTCGAGCTTGGGCCGCGGCGCCCAAGAACAGGGCCGCGACCCCCACCCAGAACCAGCCAAGAACTCGATCTTCTTCATCCCAAACCCTCCAAAAACATACCCAAACACTTCCAAATCCAAAAATCAAAGTTCCCAATGACCCAAAACCATCAAATCCCAAGGCTCAAACAAACCAAAAACCCAATGATTCACAAAATCCAATTCAACGCTTAGAAACTCTAAAAAATAAAAACTTAAAACTTAGATTACCTTTGATTAGGTTGTTTTCCGTCAAATCCTTTGGTCAAAAAGATTCTAATTTTTCCTAGAATTGCTATGCCTCGATCCTTATTTGATTCCGACTTCTAGAACTCAAGATTTCTTTGAAATTGCCTCGAACGGTAAAATGAACTAACGGGAAAAGAGAAAGTGTTTTCTAACGTACGGTTCTATCTGAAAAGCTACTTCAAGCTTAAGTAACCTCAAATAAAACCTAGTGCTCGGGGTCCCGAAAAAACCCCCAGGGACACTATAGTCAAAACTCCCATAATTTCCTCCTGATCTCAATAACTCCCAATTTATCATCAAATAAGCATTCTCATTACTCAATATCCCAATAAAAGACCCCGTTATGACAAAACCGCTAATTCACAATATAAGACCGTCTCATGTCGAATAGCTCGAATATATCTCCATAATAATGGGATCTCATCCATAACTCACATTATGCACCAAAATACACAAATATGCCCTCAACGGGCCAAATTACCAAAACACCCTAATAATCAAATGTGGACCCACATGCATGCATATAACATCATATTATAATATAATTCATATAAACATGCACATAATCAGTTAATGGCATAATTAAACAATTATGGCCCACCCAGCCTACTAATTGAGCCATTAAACCGCATTAGGGATTTCGAGGCATTACAACTATCTCCCCCCTACAGAAATTTCGTCCTCGAAATTTACCTGAATAGCTCGGGATACTGACTCTGCATATCTTTCTCCAGCTCTCAGGTCGCTTCCTCGACCTTGCTGTTCCTCCACAATACCTTAACCAAAGGTATCGTCTTATTCTTGAGGACCTTGTCCTTTCTGTCAAGTATCTGGACTGGCTGCTCCTCAAAGGAGAGATCTGCCTCAAGCTCCAGATCTTCATAACTCAAAATATGATTCACATCAGATACATACCTCCAAAGAGCTGAAACATGAAACACATTATGCACGGCCGACAACGCCGGAGGCAAGGCTAATCTGTAAGCCACCTGACCAATCCTCTCCAGGATCTCAAATGGACCTACAAACCTAGGGCTCAACTTGCCCTTCTTCCCAAACCTTCTCACCCCTTTCCATGGCGAGACTCTAAGGAAGACATAGTCTCCCACTTGGAACTCCACATTCCTACACTTGGGATCTGCATAACTCTTCTGCCTACTCTGAGAAGTGAGCATCCGAGCTCTAATCTTCTCAATGGCCTCACTGGTCCTCTGAACTGCCTCAGGACCCAAGTATCTCCTTTCACCTGTCTCATCCTGATACATCTTCGTGGTGCCTGGATGCAAAGAGTAAGGGGTAGTATGAGATTCATCCAGAATCTCTCGCCTCAAAGCAGTGTCTAACGGAACACATATCCGCCCCTTGTATCTCAACAAGCCTAGCTCAAACACTATATAATCTCTGGATGCTCCAGCCAAAACATCCTTTCTGATCTTGATCAGCTGTGGATCACTCAACTAACCCTCCTTGATTCTCTCCAATAGTGTAGACTGTAGCAAAATATTAGCCAACTGGCCCACCAGCAACTCTATACTAGCTCTGATCATATCATCTGCTAACTTTCTGGCTATCAGCCTCACACCATAAATCTGTCCCGGACCCTTCCAGCTTAAAGCATCAGCTACCACGTTGGCCTTTCCTGGATGATACAAAATCTCACAATCATAATCTTTTACTAACTCCAGCCAATGCCTTTGTCTCATATTCAAGTCTTTCTGCGTGAAGAAGTATTTCAGGCTCTTGTGGTCTGTATAGATCTCACACTTCTCTCCATAAAGATAATGCCTCCATATCTTTAAAGCAAAGACCACAGCCGCCAACTCCAAATCATGAGTGGGATATCTCTTTTCATACTCCTTCAACTGACGAGAAGCATAAGCAATTACCTTCTCTGACTGCATCAGAACACATCCCAAACCCTGATGAGAAGCATCACAATAAATCACAAACTTCTCCTGATTTGTTGGAAGACTCAGAATCAGAGCTGTAACCAATCTTTGCTTCAGTTCCTGGAAGCTGTTCTCACATTTATCTGACCACACAAATTTCTGATTTTTGTGTGTCAGCTCAGTCAATGAAGTAGCAATCTTTGAGAACCCTTCCACGAAACGCCTATAATAACCTTCCAATCCAAGGAAACTTCTAACCTCAGGAGCATTCTTTGGCCTTGGCCAGTCTCTGACTGCTTCAATCTTTGCTGGATCTACCTTAATCTCCTCCTTACTGACAATGTGCCCAAGAAAGGATATCTGAGATAACCAGAACTCACATTTCTTGAACTTTGCAAATAGTCTGTGTTCCCTCAGTCTCTATAGAACCAACCTCAGATGCTGCTCATGCTCTGACTCAGACTGAGAATACACCAGAGTATCATCGATGAAGACGATCACAAACTGGTCCAGATAATCCCTGAACACTCTGTTCATCAGATCCATAAAAGCAGCATGGGCATTAGTCAATCCAAAAGACATGACTAAGAACTCATAATGCCCATACCTGGTACAAAAAGAAGTCTTCGGTATGTCTCCCTCCTTGACCCTCAACTGATGATAACCAGAACGAAGATCAATCTTCGAGAATACCGTCTTACCTTGCAACTGATCAAACAGATCATCTATCCTTGGCAAAGGATACTTGTTCTTGATTGTTAACTTATTCAGTTCTCTGTAATCAATGCACATCCTCAGAGAACCATCCTTCTTCTTTACAAATAGAACTGGCGCACCCCAAGGTGAGAAACTAGGTCTGATAAAACCCAAATCCAACAGTTCTTGCAACTGCACCTTTAATTCTTTCAACTCAGCTGGGGCCATTCTGTAAGGTGCTCTAGACACTGGATCCGTCCCTGGTGCCAGTTCTATCACAAACTCTATCTCTCTGTGTGGTGGCAACCCTGGAAAATCTTCTGGAAACACATCCAGGAATTCACAAACAAGTCTAGTCTCTTCTGGTCTCTCTGGCACGACCTGAGTGGTATCAACCACACTGGCTAAGAATCCAATGCAACCTCCTTGCAATAGATCCCCAGCTCTCAAAACAGAAATCATAGGTATGCGAGGTCCATGCATAGTACCAGCAAACACAAAAGGATCCTCACCTTCAGGCTCAAAGGTGACCATCTTCCTTCTGCAATCAATGGTTGCCCCATACTTTGCCAACCAATCCATATCCAATACTATATCGAAGTCATTCATAACCAACTCTATCAAATCCACTGTCAACTCTCTGCCCTCTACTGTCACTGGCAAAGATCTGACCCATCTCCTGGATACCACTAACTCCCTAGTGGGTAACAAAGTTCCAAACCCCACAACATAAAAATCTCAAGGTCTACACAGTCTATCAATAATACTACTAGCACCAAAAGAATGTGTAGCACCAGAATCAATCAATACATTATAAGAGGTTCCAACACTAAGAAGCTGACCTGTAACTACTGAGGGAGAAGCCTCAGCTTCTGCTTGTGTCAACGCGAACACTCGAGCTGGGGCCGAGCTGTTCGCTTTTCTGGGTTATTCTTTTCTTGCCTTAGGGACATATTTTCTAAGATGACCCACTGCTCCACATGAGAAGCAGGCCCTTGCCCTACACTCTCCCAAATGACACCTCTTGCATCTAGGGCATTCAGGATAAGACTTCCAGGCTTCATTACCACCTGGACGACCCATTGAAATACCACGGGGCTGCCTATCAGGACCTGGAACTGGGAAGGTGTCAGGAACCTTCCTCTTCTGATCACTGGGGCCTCCACCCCTACTTGAACCCACAAATGGAGGCCCTGTCCTCCCGAACTCCTTTCTGGCTGCACTGTCTCGCCAGATCTTGTTCTCTGCACTCTCAGCTGTGAGTGCCTTCTCGACCACCTGTGCATAGGTAGTAACCCCAGCGACAGTGGTAATATGTACATCATGGGCTAATCTGGGCTGTAGCCCTTGAAGAAATATCTCTCTTCTTGTCCCATCAGTGGGCATCAGCTCCATGGAAAATTTTGCGAAACGATCAAATTTCAAGGCATACTCAGTGACTGAAAAACTTCCCTGAAGTAGCCTAATGAATTCCTCAGCTTTTGCTGCCCTGATAGCATCATTGTAGTATTTCTCGTTAAACAGAGTCTGAAAATCTTCCCAACTCAGGGCATTAACATTTTTGGTCTGGGTAATAACCTCCTACCAAATTCGGGCATCCTCCCGAAACATATAAGTGGCATAGGCCACCCTCTCGTTACCAGTCACCCTCATGAAATCCAGAATGGTGGTAATCATACTCATCCATTGCTCTGCCTTGGCAAGATTTGTACTACCCTAAAAAACTGGAGGTTGTTGCCTCCTGAACCTTTCAAAAAGAGGCTCCCATTTATTTCCAACCTCAGGCAGCTGCCCAGCTGCTGGCACCGACACAGGAGGTGCCTCTGATACACTGGCCACCACAGGTGCTTGCTGTTGTCTTAGGAGACGAAGCTCTTCTCCCTGTCTCAACACTATAGCCTGCAGATCATTAATCATTTGCTGCCAGTTTACAGGAGCTGGCTGTGGAATCTGTCCTTGGTCATTTTCTTGACCCTGATTGTTATTATTCTGGCCTTGATCACTCTGGCCAGCTGACATTGATTGTTATTATTCTGGCCTTGATCACTCTGGCCAGCTGACATATCTGTCTACCCTGGATTCATTCTTATCACTGATACCTTACTGAAATAATGATCAATACGCCCAGTTAGGTAGAATAACTAAACCTCTTGCCGCCTTACGATCCAAGAACAAGCAGACAATTATCATATTCCACAGTCATACAATTATACAAGCATATACATGTTTATAGCATTTAGCACTTAGCATGTATCACATAATAGTTCACAATCAACAATACTAATAAGTATGTTGCAGCAATTTCAGTACTATTTAGCACACGGTTGCTGAAAATGTATTATTCAGGGCACAGGTTTAACATGGTGTCTCATGCATACAGGTAAGCATATATACTATATTTAAGCAGTTATACATATAACTACATAAATAGTTACCAAACCATGAGTTGAGCTTGACTTCAGTGGTGAGTATACATGCCTAGCCAGTCTACAGGAACCCTAACCTGGGCATGCTCTGATACCAAGTTGTAACGCCTTAGTTACCCCAGAACAGTTACGGTGAACGGTGAACCAAAAATTTAACTCGCTACCCAAGTTCTTTGGTTAAAAACGTGCTTCTAGGTATTATTAACAGGCTAAGGTGGAAAACCAATCAAAAGGAAAAGATATATTTTACTTAGAACCTAAAACTGTTCATGGGCCCATAAAAATGTTTACAAGGTATTTACAACTCAAAATGGTCATTACTATTTCAATTTTACAACCCGCCGACCTAAGCGACAAAAGTAGGGTAAACCCCCTAGTTCCTCTGAGAACTCCTTGGCCATGGTGGTCAAGCGGCCGCATATGTACACAGCATCACCTAAGCTCTCTACTCAAGGCTGGGTGAGCTTCTCTTTCCCTTTACCTGCACCACATAGCATCCATGAGCCAAAGCCCAGCAAGAAAACACAATATAGCATGAATATAATATCAACAATGATCATAATAATCATTCAGGATTTCCAGTCCAAAACAGATGAGTGACAGTCACAAAAGTCACTAAGGTGGGCTCCGTTCCCTCTAGCCATGTGATGATAGGGTCCCGGGGCTTTACAAATAAGTGATCCTTTCACTAGCTTAAACAGGATAGGTGCTTGATGACTAGTCACCAACATAACCTACCTTATGATCATAGAGTCATAACCATGAGATTCCCCTCCCTAGCCATGTGACAAGCAATCACCTAGGTCTTAGGCCCTGGCTCTGAGTAACTAGTCATAGACTAGACAAGCGCTTATAAGTTTCATCGACCTTAGGGTTGGTCCAGCATTAATGCCCCTAGGGTCATTCAATGCTGATATCGATTAGATCTAATCTTTTATCGGCTTTGCGTTCAGGACGCTTATGCCGTTTCTGACTCTCAGGTCAGTAATATGCGACCAGTGCAATCCCTAACTAATCAGTGCCATACACAAGTAAGCAAGCTCTGCTAAGCATTTAATATGCAATCATGCATGTCATATACACAGGGTGCAGTTTTCTTACCTCTAATTCGAGTGAGAATGAATAAAAGAATGACCCTTGAGAACGATTTGACTTTTAGTCCTTTAGCGGTCACCTAGTCATAACCAAAAATGGGACGCCATCAATAAAATGAACAACAAAGGTTACCGAACCAAGATCTAGCCTATGGGATATCAATCCCCACTAATTCGGGCAGTAGGAATAATCCCGAGGCCTAAAACCAAGTTCCCGGGGTCAAAACACTCAAACAACCTCAAAACCACCCAAGAGCCGCGGCCCTAGAAGCTTGAGCCGCGACCCTCAGCCACATCAGGAGCAAGGGCCGCGGCGCCCAAGAATAGGGCCACGGGCCCCCACCCATAACCAGCCAAGAACTCGATCTTCTTCATCCCAAACCCTCCAAAAACATACCTAAACACTTCCAAATCAAAAAATTAAAGTTCCCAAACTTCCCAATGACCCAAAACCATCAAATCCTGAGGCTCAAATGAACCAAAAACCCAACAATTCACAAAATCCAATTCAACGCTTAGAAACTCTAGAAACTAAAACTTAAAACTTAGATTACCTTTGATTAGGTTGTTTTCCATCAAATCCTTCGGTCAAGAAGCTTCTAATCTTTCCTAGGATCGCTATGCCTCGATCCTCGCTTGATTCCAACTTCTAGAACTCAAGATTTCTTCGAAATTGCCTCGAACGGTAAAATGAACTAATGGGAAAAGAGAAAGTGTTTTCTAACGCACGGTTCTATCTGACAAGATACTTCAAGCTTAAGTAACCTCAAATAAAACCTAGTGCTTAGGGTCCCGAAAACACCCTCGGGGCCACTATAGTCAAAACTCCTAGAATTTCCTCCTGATCTCAATAACTCCCAATTTATCATCAAATAAGCATTCTCATTACTCAATATCCCAATAAATGACCCCGTTATGAAAAAATCGCTAATTCACAATATAAGACCATCTCATGCCGAATAGCTCGAATATATCTCCATAATAATGAGATCTCATCCATAACTCACATTATGCACCAAAATACACAAATATGCTCTCAACGGGCCAAATGACCAAAACACCCTAATGATCAAATGTGGACCCACGCGCATGCATATAACATCATAATATAATTTAATTCATATAAACATGCACATAATTAGTTAATGGCATAATTAAACAATTATGGCCCTCCTGGCCTACTAATCCAGCCATTAAACCGCATTAGGGATTTCGGGGCATTACACAAATGAACCCTTTAAATAGTATAGGAACCCTCATTTGTGTCAACCAATGTGATTAGAGCATTTTAAACTAAGTTTTGGAGCCAAAATTACATAATTGTATGGTCTCGTATGGACTGCCCAGGCGACGCAACGTAGGTATCACTGACTTGATGCCCCAAAACTCGCCCCAACGTCTCCAAATGCCTCCAAAATTTTTGGGTACTCTTATATACTCCAAAGAAACACTTTGGACCCAAAAATATAATTTTTAGATGTCTACACCAAAAGTCAACCCGCTCATGTTGACTTTAGTGAAATCGTTATGGTTTTACAACTCTTTGTGCTTAACTAATTTCACTATGTATTTAACCAATCCTAACTATCCTCTACCTGGTTAAATACATCATCTTTCTATAGCACGAACGATATTAGTGCATAAAATAAATTACCTTTTAGGTTTGAATTTTATCTTAGTGAAAATAAGGTATTCTTAAAAGATTGAACATAGCATTCCTAGTGATAAAAACCAGTAGTATCTCACACACCTCTTCTTGATTACTCATGTACTAGTGAAGGTTAATTCATAAACTAATTTATAAATATGAGCTCAATAACCTTTTTGTTCCAAATGTTAACCCTTAAGAGAACCATTATTCGATTCCTTTAGATTACATATCTATATATTATGTCCCCAGCCATTCACATCAATGAGCTCCCAAAATAAAAGTTTTCAGCCTGATCATTTTGACAAACCATAAAGAGTGAATCAAAGAATCCAAATGACATAAGCAGGAGTTCATAATAACTTCAAGATTGAGATCAATTTGTATATGATCATCTTATTGATATGTTTAATTAATACTTATAAAACAAATGTTATTCGGTTAAGTATTAATAACATATTGGGTATCGTTCATGTATAACTACTTTATACAAAGTACCTCCGCTAAGATGCCCTATCATTAATTCAAATCTAGATTATATGTATTCATAATACTAGTGAATCGTATTTATATTATTTAATCCAAAGATTCCATATATCTTTGTTTTACTACAAACTATTTAAATTTGTTCTCTACTATCTTAATCCTCTCGTACCAATACAAGATTGTAGTCACAATAACGAATTTGAGAATTTTCTGATATTCATATAATATTATTCAAATAATAATAATAATAAACAATCAATATATGAAAAGATTCATTATAATTATTTTTTCATAAAGCATTGTCCAATACATATGCTTTTAAGGACAAAATTCCCAAAATTCTCTCACTTGCCCTAAAGAAAATGAGGCGTCTCTCTCAAACTCATCTTTCTAACATGATCCTTAAAAGACTTAGTAGCCAAAGTCTTAGTAAAATGATATGGAAGATTATGTTTTGAATTTATCTTCAAAACTGCTACATCTCCTATGTGAACAATATCTCGGATCAAGTAGTACTTTCTCTCGATATGATTTCCCCTCTTGTGACTCCTCGATTCCTTTGAGTTAGCTACCACCCCACTGTTGTCACAGCACAAATGTTAGGATTTATGTCCTAAAAGCATGTAAATAAATTTTATTGATTTAAATAAAAGTACAATTTTATTATATTTGAATGTTATAATTATTGTTTGAATAATTTATATGAATATCAAGAAAATTTCATATTCATTTATGAGGATATGATCTTGTATTAGTACGAGAGAATTAAGATCATATACAATAGTCAGTAACATATTAAAGTAGTGAATCTTTAATGAATGGTTACTAGTACAGTTTACTATTACGGTTTACTAAGCATACATGATGCAAGTTATCTAGATTTAGATTACTGATGTGGATAGACATCTTGGTAAAGGTACAATACATAATAGAGATTATATATGACAAGACCGATATGAATTAGCTATCTTTATAAACTTATCGTTTGCCATAAAGATTTAATTCTTATCGTAATAGATGATCATGTTGTAGATCTGTCTAAATCTTGAGTAGTCATGAACTCCTGTTTGTGCTTATTGGATCTTTTGATTCACTCATTAATATTTCTTAGTATAATGAGGCTAGTGACTTTTGTTTTGAAGATTCAATATCATGAATGGTTGGGAGCATGATTTAATATTTTGGAATCCATACTTTCCTAATTGTAAAGCGCCCTATTCTATTACTTTGTAAAAATGTCACTTATCTCATACATAATTAGAAAAATACCACTTAAAAGATAAATTCAGTGGGGCCTTGATAAAACATGAAAGTTTGGGCCTAATAGTTTAAAATAAAAATAAAGTGTTCATATGCAATGTTTAAATAAAATAAAAATGTTTAAAGTCTCACTGGCATATTAAAAAAATAAAGTCCATAACATATTTCTTTAAAACTCAGCGCTTATGTTGATCGTTTATTTGTTCATAGGAAATTCCCCACGCCATACACACCCAGACGTTGGAACTCCCCACATCACAATGCGTGCCAGAGAGAAACCCTATTTATTACCTAAAAGGGGGAAAGTAAGGGGGTGAGCTAAAAGCCCAGTAAGGAAATACAACAAAATCAAAGATAATACAAGAAAGACATGTATAACATAACAACACAATTCATAACATCATCATACTCATATCTCATGATCAAAATGAAACATAGTTATACATCACATTCAATCAACATAAGCATACTCTTTGTGATCATGACACCTCTGTTGTCCATGTCACATCTTGAGGTAACCAGTATAACTAGGCTGGTAAAACCTCCTCTATGAGGTAAAAAGATCTCAAGTCCTTGAATAACCTCAGCGTGTCCGCCCTTTGAGTTATGTAATATCCTTAGTAACTCTTTTTTTGCGTTGCGTTCAACACGCTAGCAACCATCTATTTTCATTCATCATACAAACACATGTAATCCCTTTCACATCAAAACAAATGAAATACATGTTGCATCACACTTGTCATAATATTTCAAGATAGAATTCCATTTTCCATATTACATGGTTTATCATCAAAACATAGCACATTATTCCTTGTGACATACAAGTCTTACCATTTTATAACATAAACATAGAAATTCTATCTAACTTCCTTATCTTAGGTCCGAGCAAAGAAAAAATGAGAAAAACTTCACAATGAGCCTATAATCATAATCAAACGTCGTCTCTTAGAATCCCTTAAAAATACTCATGCCCACTCATGCACACGTGGTACAAGTTGCCCAATAATTTCAAACATGCACATTTGCACATAAAATCATAAAAGAATAATGCTAATTCTACCTGATTACCCCTTGTGGTCACAAAGTAAAAGTCATGTGTTTGAACAGTAGGCATAAATTTGATCGTAAAAATGCATTTGCATGTGACATGCATATGTGGGAGCGTTCTTAAAATTTAATGTTTTAAAACGATAATTTCTACATGCTTATTTCTTGCCTCTTCAAACAAAATTCAGCAACATAATTCAATTACCATTATTTGTTTCTTTTAATCCCAAAATTTGTTAAACAAATTTTAATACATCATATTTACTTTATAGAATAATCGATTAAGTTTTTTCTAATTCCTCATAAAATAATAATTTCATTTATTATTTAAATGTCATAAAAAAAGTGACAAAATTTTTAGCTATTTAGAATTACTTAACAAGTTTCTTGTTTCCCTTAGAAAATAACTTTACTAATCTAAAAAACTACATGTTTTAAATGTGAAAATTTATAAATAATGTGTGGAAAATCACATTTTCGTATATATTATTTAAGACTTAAATTATTGAGGCGTATGACTCATTAATCTTAAATAAAATAATTATTTTATCTTAATAACCGAAAGTTTCAGCAACTATTATTTTGTTTAAAAATCACAAATAAATTTAAACCATAATATTTTCCACATTAAAAAAAAAAATCTGCACATAAATAATAATGTGAAAAATACATATTTACATTTTTAAAATACAACATTTATCATATACCACTACACGAAAAAGGCTCTACGACGACGACAAATCAAGAAGTCTTCACCAAAACGGCGTCACTGTAGGTCTGTATGTGTAGCGACCTACAGCGAAGACAAAACACAGTCGTCGCAATAGTGTTTTACTACATCGATGACATATCGATCGCAGTAGGAAATCCCTTTTTTCAGTTGGACTGGGATATTGCGATGACATGTCTTCGCTGTATGTGGTTACAAAATTTGAAAATTTAAATTTTAAAAACTCCTACAGCGACCACATATCGTCGATGTAGGTCCGTCCACCGTCCCATCTACAGCGATGACATATCGTCGCTGGAGAGTGTGTGGGTTTATATGCCTTCAGCGAAGACATGTCGCCGCCTTAGTGTCATGAAATCTCAGATTTTTGTGCTCAGCGAGCACCCTACGACGACAACATGTCGTCACTGTAGGTATATACTTTTTTTTGTAGAAAATTAAATAATTATATTAATTAAAATTTATTTAATAAAATATTAAATATTAATTAAATAATAAAACCAATTTAATAATATATATAGTCTCCAAAATGTAAAAAACAAAACATTAGTATTTTCTCCAAAAAAACACAAAATATTAATAAGTTCAAAATAACAACATAATAAAACTAAATGTCATCTAAATGCATTCCAAAGTCATCATTGTCAGGCTGTTGTGGTGGCTGTGGTGGTTGTGGCTATTGTGGTTGTTGTGGTTGAAAGTTGTGACAGTCAGAATCCCGTGATCCGTAAGGGGAAAGACCGGGTAAGCTGTGCAATCCCACACCGC
Organism: Humulus lupulus; assembly: GCF_963169125.1. Taxonomy (NCBI): domain Eukaryota; kingdom Viridiplantae; phylum Streptophyta; class Magnoliopsida; order Rosales; family Cannabaceae; genus Humulus; species Humulus lupulus. Next base: position 224,715,882 of record NC_084796.1, read on the forward strand.
CTGGGGAAGGTCAAGTGTGATGATTCTAAGACTGTGTAGGTATGGGACTACACAGTTGAAGAGGGCTTAAATGGATTGATGGGTACTACCTATATCAACAAGATGCATCTTCTTTTCGGTAGCCCATCACTTGAGAACTCCAAAGTTAAGCGTGCTTGACCTGGGGTAATCTAGGGATGGGTGACCTCCTGGGAAGTTTTCCTAGGAAGCATGTGAGTGAGGACAAAGCACGCTGAAAAGACTCGTGTTGGTTTGTAGGGCCAGTCGTCATTCCAGAAAGCAGCCATAGTGACGTGGGGCGTCACAAAAGTTCACCATCATGGACTGTATCATATTCATGTCCAAGTTGACAGGCTGAAATTGTGGAGCTTGGATGTTCGGATTTGTTGCTTGCAAAAATTGTTTCATTTGCTGGAAGTTGTTGTTCTAGGTCATAATGGCTTAATTGAAGTGTTGAACCATGGACTGGAAAGCCTCAAGTGGTACCATTGGAAGGTCGAATGTGGTGGACGGAAACGGTGATGCCTCTGATTGTGAAGAGGATCTGGTGGCGCCTGAGGCAAAGGTACTAGTGCCCTTCAACTTGCGTCCAATACCTCGGTTGTGGCCACGATGTTGACCAAGTACCTTTGAGACGACTTGTGTCTCATTGATAGTGGCACTTCCTGCTGAAGATTCAGATTGAGATTGGGATTGGGATTGTGTCTAGACTTCTTGCTGCAAGGCATCCTGCAGTTTGATTAAAAAAACTATTAATACATAATATAATTGAATAATATACATATATACAAAACTTAGAAAGTTACTTACATATGCATCATTGGCATTCGTGTTCACCCATCCACGTGTCAGATGATTGTGCATGTCATGGAATGTATTGATAATGCTGGGTAGTTCCTTAGTCTGAAGATTCATCTTTAGAAAATAAAATTTAACAAAATCTTAGTTAAATATTGAAATTATTATTAAGATAACTTAAAATATTTCAAATTATCTATATATTTTTATTTACCTTCTTAAATCGAGCAGAAGCATAAGAAGTCAATCCATGGAGACTTGGATACTTCTGTTTTGCTCTATTGGCAGCATTCAACCAACTTCTGCCAACTCTTGTTGTCCATGTCCTCCGGTGGATTTTTCTGTCTGTCTCGATATCATCATACCCTCCATGTTCATCAAAGTGTCTTTTCTTGCGACCTTTTCTATCCTTGTAGCGATCCTGAAACTCTTGCTCAATCCCAGTCTCTATCAGTCGCCACTCAGGGAGAGCTCGGGGAAGAATGAAAAATTCATTAAAAAAATGGTTAGAATTTTGAAATTATAAAAAAAAACATTACATGTGAATAAGTTGATAAATTTACCTCAAGCTTTTGCAGCAATCCTATCTTGTGCTCATTCAGAACACTCTGCCACGAGTCATAATATAACAGGACATGGGGACCAATAAGGTTACCAATAAGTCTCGTGAAAAATGTCCCAAAATCACCATCTGCTTTGTAGGTTCCCTCCTTCAGATCAACAGACCTTTATTGTCGTTGACGAGCTACTGCAAATTTTTGGATCGAGACTAACCTCTTCTTTTTACGGCATCCGTTGCATATGTTAATTATAAAATAAAATAAAATTGAATAAAATAATAACAAGTTGTCATTTATTGATAAATGATAGACTAATTATAGTATATTACCTATCTCACAGGAAGGAGGAACTCGCGTGGGATCTGGAGGAGGATCACCCGCTCCATCACCGCCATGAGAACGAGCAACAGTAGCAGGCATAACTTTGTAGTTTAAATAATTATTAACTTAAAATCAGTTGGAGGTTAATTACATAACTTAAATAATTTCGGTAATGCATTTGAAACTATTGAAAAAAAAACATTGTTGAGAAAAGTCATATATTGATTGAAAAGTCTTGAAATTAAAATATACACATTAATCATACAATAAGAATATGCATAAGAAAATATTATTCATCATCAATGTCGGTTCCTACATCATCATCTGTACTTTCTAAATCATCTTCATTAATTTCTTCATCATCATCGTCATTGATGAAATCATCATCCACATATGGAATAGAATGAGAAGTTTCCCCAATTATGCTGGTGTGACCAAGTCGATCCAAATGTATAATCTCCAACTCTCCTAATTCCACAGTGAGTACAAAATTTGATGAAGTGCTATCATGCATGACATCAACCTCGTTATCATCATCGATACTTGGATGATCCCAGATCTTTCGATGATTTACTTCTTCTACTACCTTCCATTTTTTGTTTTTTGAAGGATCTTCCAAGTAGAAAACTTATTTTGCTTGAGTGGCAAGAATAAACTGCTCGTTCTTGTACCATTCAGAATTAATCATGATACTAGTTATGTTATTCTTAGTCACATTTCGACCCTTGCTTGCATCGAAACAATACTACCGAGTAACCATGGGAATAACTGTAGAGTCCAATAACTTTACTTAGCTAATTATTTAGTAGTATTATAGTATGTATAGTATTATCTTTGTTACTGTGGATTTTTGGTTCAGACCGGGAATTATTTGGACACTCATAGTAGTACTTATAGACTTTCTAAGTTTAACCTATAGTTTAAGAATATTAATTTTAACCTAAGGTTTGATTATATAGCTGATATTAAGAATAATATTTATTATATTATAAGGTTTAGATAGACCCAATAAGATAGTAACACTTATCATATGTATGATTATTAAGAAATTATTATTTTAATGATAAAATAAGAGAAATATAAGACTTAGTCTTCACCAAAATCTGATAGGAGCATGAGATTTATCACAATTTTATTTATTTGTGGATTAGGTTGATATTTAGATAATTAAATAGATTTTTCGTAACTTTAGGGTACTGTAACTTCCGACCTGTTTTTGACCCAGTTATATTAGGAATTTCGAAAAATAGTATTTCTTAAAAGTTGTAGATAATTTAATGAGCTTTCTAACGGTATAAAGAGAGTCCAAATCAGAGTTCTAAAACTCCAAATATGTTGATTTTACTGAAGGGGAGTTTAGAGTTACGAGATTTAGGGAAGTTAGAAGTTAGGATTCTATTTGTTTTTATTATTTTAAAATCAAGCTTTGAATCCTTAAATCTCTCTGAAAAATTTGAAAAATTCCTAAGCCTTTGGCTGAAGGATATTCAAATATTTTCAATTAAATTTATTTTTTTTATTCAAAGCCAAAAAGAAGATTTTTATTCCTAGAACTCTATAAATAGGACCTAGCACCAAGCATTTTTCATTCATTCATCAAGCTAAGTTCAGAGGCTGCAAGTTGCTAGGTTATTGTGAGAGTTTAAACACTTGGGTTGGGGATTATAAGCTTGATCACTATAAGCTTACCAAACACTTGGGAAGTGAGGTCTTATAGCATTTCGGTTCAAGGTTTAGATTGGTCTTACAAGTGTTCAAGGTATTTCCACACTCTAGTTCATTGGTATTATTTTATTTTCTTTAAAGTTCTCATAGTCTTCTACTCAGCCTTCTAACTTTATTCCTATTCTTGGTTAGGAAATCCAAGTTCTTAAGCACAAGGTTTTTGGTAAGTATGTTTTAATATGTATAGTTCCTTCATCTCTTTCATCCCTTTTTCTTCAATATCAATAGACTCACCCTTTCACAAATGGTTTTTAGGAGTGTTCCAAAGTCCCTATTCTGTCCTCATATCCCGGTAATTTTGGTAAGGAAAATAGGCTAGAATCAATATGTTATATGTTTATGTTATCTTATGTTTTATGTTATCAAATGTATTATGATATGTATATGTGTATGTTTGTAGGCTTGGGCATATGACCCATATGACTAACAAGACCCCAAATGGGTTATGGGCATATGACCTACTTAGCTAGTAGGACCCCATTAATCCCATGGGCATATGACTTGTTTAGTCTATGGGACCCCAAGTAATAATGGCCATTATAATAAGTGTATGTAATAAGTGATATGATATGTCTTTATGCTTATTATGAAATTATGTTTATGACTATGTGTTAGATTTTCCTTGCTGGGCATTAGGCTCATTCCTTTTTGTTTTATGTGCAGGAAAATAGCCTAAGAGGCGGTAAGATTCGTGGACACTTAGAGAATGTGTATCGATGGTGAATGGAGTCAAGGAGCCGAGCGTTATTCGATTCGAGGATGTAGTTTCGTTTTATGTCTTTTACATGTATTTTCCGCACTATTTATGTAATGTCTTTTTATTTTAAATCATGTTTTGTTTTTAAAGACAATGGGATCCCATATCCTTCTTGGTATTTATTTTGTAAGTAACTCTTATTTTTTACAAGTTACTTAATAAAATTATGGTATTTTCGTAAATGTAAGTTCTATTAAGGATTGTATGTATAGTTTCGTTAATGGTCCAAAAGTCTAGATTAGTGGGTTATTACAATAACATAACTCTACAATCTCCTCAAGTTAGCCATAAAAAGTGAAACCATCGGTTCCTGGCACCGAAACTCCACTATTTTGAGTGGTACGTCTTTCGTCATGACTATGTACCAAAAAATTCACACTGTTAACAATGCAAGCAGTGTAGGAGCATGCATTCTGACTGGACCGTTTGCTAAAGCAAATAATTCATTAGTACACTCAATTGACTGTACTTGTCGCAGACAACCCATCTATATAGTATGACACAAAAAAAGAAAAACAATGAGATGAGTATTAATCGATACAAATTTCATAAGAATTCTACAGTTTCGATAATTTACCTTCAATTTAAACCATGTAGGGAAATCTTTTTGAAGATTTATGTTTGAATTTTCTCGAAGGCATTCACTATATAGCACAAGGATTAAGGTAAGATAACAGTTTGCTATAAATTGAATTTAATGAATTCATATATGTGTTCACCTACTTACTTCATATATGGTTGGATTTCAGGGCAATTGTTGAGTACAAACCACTCCGCTTCTTTTCGATGAAGATAGTCAAGGGATATGATTTTGTTTTTCTACTTGGACGACAGTGTGATTCAAAAATTGACAACTGTCTTTTAGGAATAACAATATCCACATTTCTTTCCAGACGATTAAATTTAGTCTCTACGCCTTGAAGATATTGCGAACAAAAAGTCAATGCTTCATCGGCAACATAACCCTCCGCTATAGAACCTTTAGGGCGCACCTTATTCCTAACATATTTTTTCAACTTCTTCATATATTGCTCAAACGGATACATCCACCTCATGTAAACTAGTCCTCTGAGGATAGCTTCTTGCGGTAAATGAAGAATTAAATGAATCATTATGTCAAAAAAGGCTGGAGGAAAAATTAACTCCAACTTGCACTAAATTTGTATAACTTGATCTTCTGCATTCTCCATGTCCTTAACAACCAATGTACGAGCACAAATTTTCTTAAAGAAAATGCAAAGCTCAATGATAGTTTTTGAAATAGACTTATCCAAGTAGCCTCGAACTCCTTCTGGCAACAGACGTTGCATAAGAATGTGACAATCATGGGATTTCAAACAAACTATGTTGCCATCATTGTCAGTTACTTTCTTAGATAAATTTGAACCGAAGTCATCAGGTAGTCTAACTCCTTGTATGAACTAACAAAAAAATCATCTATTATCCGATGTGAAAGAGTACATAGGATGTGGTTTGATCAACTTCGTACTGTCTTCCTTGAGGTGTAACTCTTCTCAGATACCCCAACTCTTCAAGTCTACTCGTGCATTGGTGGTGTCTTTAGATTTCTCATTCATAAGAAAAGTACTGAGTAAGATGTCACACATTTTTTTCTCTACATGCATCACATCTAAATTGTGCTTCAATTCAAGTTCGGACCAGTAATCAAGTTCAAAGAAAATACTCTTTTTACTCTAATTAAGCTCTTTTGGATCTCACTTTCTTTTCACACCCTTGAAACTGACATGTTTACCCGGAAAACGATCTGGAACATGCGCTAATTGTTTGAGTATGTCTTGACTACTGAATTTTCTTGGAGGACGTCCTTTTTCATAATTCCCATCAAACAAGCGACTCTTCCTCCACTTATGTGTAGAATATAAGAATCTTCTATGACCAACAAAAGCCATCTTCCCAATTACCCGACATGAAGGAGTTTCTTCGTTGCATGAAGGACATGCCATATATCTTTGGCCACTCCAACCAGACAAACTACTACGGGCTGAAAAATCATTGATAGTCCAACTCCTTGGCCACTCTGGTTTGAACTCCTTCATCCCACAACTCCTTCAATTCGTCTACCACATGCCTCAAAAAGACATTCATGTCCTTCCCAGGTGATTTCAGATCAAGAATCAATAAGGTCAGCATGAATGATGACTCTTTCACGCACAACCAAGGAGGCATATTGTACATGCAGAATATTACCGGCCACATGCATCTTGGGAAAAATCAGGATATCTGGAATCAAATTGTTTCCAAGCACCCCCATCAACATGATGGCACATCACACCATCTTCTTTCATCATCATCCCGTACTGTTCCAGGTCATATCATTTGCTGTATGCCTTGAACCATAAAGACGCTTTAGCCTAGGAGTCAAAGGGAAGTATCGCAACACTTTGTGGGCGACTTTTATCCACTTTGTGTCTTTGTGAACCCATCAGTTCTTACCACATACATGACAACTCTGTTTTTGGAAATTATCCTTCCAGAACAAACAATAGTCGTACTTGCAAGCATGAATTGATTGATAATCTAATCCTAACTTCCTGATTTTTTTTCTAGACTCATAGAATGAAGCTGGAATCTTATTCTCCTTCGGGAATGCAAATATCATAAATTTCAAAAGTTCATCAAAGGAACTATTTGCCCATTTATTCATAACCTTCTGTAGAGTCCAAGAACTTTACTTAGCTAGTTAGATAGTAGTATTATAGTAATAATAGTATTATCTTTATGACTGTGGATTTTTGGTTCAGACCGGGATTTATTTGGACACTCATAGTAGTACTTGTAGATTTTCTAAGTTTAACCTATAGTTTAGGAATATTAATTTTAACCTAAGGTTTGATTAATATGACTGATATTGAGGATAATATTTAATATACTATAAGGTTTAGATAAGAACCAATAAGATAATAGCACATGTCATGTATAGGTTTATTAATGATTAAGTATTTTGAGGATTTAATTTATTAAGGTTAAAATTTGAATACCCTAGGGTCAGTCAGCAGCTTTGAAAACGTTGGAAGGCTTAGTCAAGGTTGTTTACTCAATTTAAATTAAGCTAAAAATGTGTAATTTCGTGTTTAAATAATCAGCGTATGCTGATATATCGCAGCTATAGGGGGCGATATATCGTAGCATGAAGATACGAAAAACACGAAACATTGCACGATTGCCTCGAGCATACTGGCCCAGGCGATATATCGCCCCTCTCAGCATATTTTGAAAGTTTTCAAAAACGTTCTCCATTCAATCCTTCAGCCTCTTAATGAATCCAGCATCTGTTTGAACGAGTCTTCAGCCTCTGCTGAACGATAATTCAAATTATTTTCACTTAAAAGCCATTATTTTTATTCAAGTTAAATGAAGATCTTTTCATTCCTAAACTCTATAAATAGGACCTAGTACCCAGCCATTTATTCATCTATTACTCTAAGTTCAAAGGCTGCAAGTTGCTAGGTGAGTGTGAGAGTGTAAACACTTGGGTTGGGAATTATAAGCTTGACCATTATAAGCTTATCAAACACTTGGGGAAGTAAGGTTTATTCACATTTCGGTTCAAGGTTTAGATTGGTCATATAAGTCTTCAAGGTATTTCCAAACTCTAGTCCATTTCTGTATTATGTTCTTTAAAAATTCTCATAGTCTTCTACTCATTCTATCCTTATTCTTATTCTTGGTTAGGAAATCCAAGTTCTTAAGCACAAGGTTTTTGTTAAGTATATTTTGATAGCATAGTCCCTTTTTCACTTCCATCCCTTTTCTTCAATATACTCACCTTATTATAAATGATTTTTAGGAGTGTTCCAAGGTCCCAAATCAGTTCCCATATCATAGTTATTTTGGTAAGGAAAATAGGATAGGATTTATGTGTTATATGCTTTTATATGTTATCTTATGATTTTATGTTATGTAATATGTTATGTTAAGTATGATTGTAGACTTGGGCATATGACCTATTTGACTAACAAGCCCCAAATAGATTATGGGCATATGACTTGCTTAGCTAGCAAGACCCCACTAATCTAATGGGCATATGACTTGCTTAGTTTATGGGACCCCAAGTAATAATGGCCATTATAGTATGTACGTGACATAAGTGTTATTGTAACGCCCTGGTTACCCCAGAACAGTTACGGTGAACAGTGAACTGGAAATTTAACTCGCTACCCGAGTCCTTGGTTAAAAACGTGATCTAAGTGCTATTATCAGGTTAAGGTGAAAAACCAGTAAAAAGGAAAGGATATATTTCATTAAGTAAATAAACTGCTCATGAGCCTTTCAAAATGTTTACAAGTAGTTCGTAATACAAAAGAGTCGCTATTGTTTCAATTTACAGTTCCCCCGCCGGCCTAAGCGGCAAAAATAGGGTAAACCCCTAGTCCCTCTGAGAACTCCTTGACTGTGGCGGTCAAGCGGCCCTGTATGTACACAACATCGCCCAAGCTCTCCACTCGGGGTTTGGTGAGTTTCTCTTTCCCTTTACCTGCACCACAAAGCACCCATGAGCCAAGGCCTAGTAAGAAAACACAATAAAGCATGATATAATATCAACAACGATCATAATAACCATTCAGGACTATCAGTCCAAGCGAATAGGTGACAATAGCCAAAAGTCACAATAGTGAGCATTGCTCCCTCTAGCCATGTGACGATAGGGTCACCAGGGCTTAACTGATAAGTGATTCTTCCATAAGTTTGATCAAGACAGGTGCATGGTGAGTGGTCACCAACATAACCAACCTCCCGACTCTAGAGTCGTGCTATGGACAGCGTCCCCTAGCCATGTGACAAACAGTCACCGGGGTCATATACCTTGGCTATAAACATCTGGTCATAGACCAGGCAAGCGCTTATAAGTTCTTCGACCTTAGGGTCGGTCCCGCATTAATGCCATGGAGCTATTCAATGCGTGATCATCGACTTTAGAGTCGGTCCCTGACTAGTCAGTGCCATAAATAGGTAATCAGCGTTCACTAGCATTTAATATGCAATCCACGTCCACATATAACAACCAACATGCCTCAATATCAAACCATGCATGTCATATATCTATACAGGGTGCAACTGTATTCATACATTGTTTTCTTACCTCTGGTTCGAGTGAGAATTATTATATGAACAACCCCTGAGAACGGTCAACCTTTAAATTCCTTGACGGTCACCTGGTCATAACCAAAATATAGGATTCATCAATAAAAATGATAACTGAGGGTTCCCAAACCAAGATCTAGCCTCCGGGACATCAAACATAACTCAACTAGGTACTAGGTTCAACCCCGAGGCCTAAGGTTTGAATCCCCAAGCTAAAAACATGTTTTTGGCTAAATTTTCCCTGATGGGCCGCGGCTCACCCTCCTGACAGAGCCATTTTCACCTTTAAAGACAACACAGGCCGCGACACACCATAGACAGGCCGCGGCTCATTTCGCAAACCAGCCAAGAAACCAGCACGCACCAGCCAACTCTCCCCTGCGTTTTCCCTTGGAACCAACCCTTTGAACCAACTCCGAACCTCCTCCAAACACTCAATTTAACCTCTAGACAACACCCATAGCTTACCCTCATCAAATCCCAATCAAACCAACACAAAAACTCCCTTTGATTCCCACTTTCCACATCAAAAACCATGAATTGAAAACTAAAAGGAAAACAGAGTAACACCTGAAACCAATGACTAAAACTCACCTCAAATTCAGATTTGAACCTCCTTCAATGGTTGAACCAAGTCCACCAACCCAGCCTTTGAGTTTCCTAGCTTAAAACCCCACCTTGAGCTCAAGAACACCAAGGGAAATATAGAGAAGAATGATGTACGGGAAGGGAGAAGACAACCCCTGTTTTTGTTCTGTTTAATCTTTATCCTTCTACAGCCAACTAAAGGGTAATATTAATCCCCTCAAATGACCAAAATACCCTTAAGCCACCTAAAGCCTCTAAAACCATTTCAAGGGTAAAATTGGTACTTTCCGCTTATCCCGTTAATCATAATTAACGCTTCCCAATTCCCGCTAATCTCAATATCCTCAACTTCCAATAATTCATATCCCGTTACCCTAAAATCCCCGGTAACGCTATAATCATTAATATCACCCCGAGACTCACCCCGAGCCCCGAGCTCAAACTTGTTATGACCAAACCGATAAATCATGTTTAGAGATCGTCTCATGTCGAAATACTCGAACCAATCCACACTATAATGTGGTCTCACAATATATCATAAGCACGCAAACAAATATGCAATTATACCCTCAACGGGCCAAATTACCAAAACACCCCTGTAAACAAATGTGGACTCACATGCATGCATTTAACATCATATTATAATATAATTCTCATAAACATGCATAAACACATTTAATGGCATAATTAAACAGTTATGGCCCTCCCAGCCTACTAATCCAGCCATTAACCATAATAGGGAATCCGGGGCATTACAGTTATGGTATGTTTTTATGTTGCATTATGAATTTTTATGTATATGGCTATATGTTAGATTTTCCTTGCTGGGCATTAGGCTCATTCCTTTTATGTTTATATGTGCAGGAAAATAGCTATAGTGGCGCAAAAGGTTCGTGGATGCTTGGGGAATGTGTATTGAGGCAGAATGGATTCAAGGAGTCGAGAGTTTCGATTTCGAGGATGAAGTCTTTGTTTTATGGTTTATGTGTATTTTTCCGCACCTATTTATGTAATCTCTTTTTATTACAATTAAGTTATGTTTTCCTTTTTAAAACAATGGGATCCCATATCTTGCTTTGAGTTTATGTAAGTTTAACATTTTTTTTTACAAGTTTTAATAAAGTTATGATCTTTTCACTTGTAAGTTTTGTTAAAGATTATTGTCTATGTGTAGTTTTCGTTAATGGTCCAAGGTCTAGAGTAGTTGGGTCATTACAGTTGGTATCAGAGCAACGGTTCCTTCGCATGAAGTTCTCCTCGATACACACACTCAAAAGCTCCGAATCTGACCGCCAAGTAAGTATTTAAGTTATAGTTATTTTGCCTATGTGTATAGCTAACGATTTTAGTATTCATGTTTTCAGTTAAGTATGAACGGAGCATTAAGCACTGAGGATATCCGAGCCATTAAGGCTTTAAAAAGAATAGGGGAACCAAGAAACACCGTAGGAGCACTAGAAAGAATCACACGAAGACTGCTTTTGTTCCACAAAGAAATAGGTCACCTTCAAGAGTCTAAGCAAATAATGATGAGAGCAACGAAACAATATGTATTAGTAATTAGACTATTTAAGGATTTTCATCCTGTAATAGCAGCCTTAGAGGAAATATGAGAAACAATGGATGATGAAGATGAACTGCCAGTAGCAATGCGATATTATTTCCTCTTAGTTAGGTTCACTGCAAAATCTGAATTTATATTTACAAGGGAGCAAAAACATAGGATTTTTACAAACCTTCCTAGAGGACATTTTGATGCACATGACAATGATGATTATGAGGAACTAGATGATGACATGCTAGATGAAGGATCGGATGTAGAAGATCCTGATTTTTAGAATAGTAGTTTTCATTGTATGTTTTATTTCTTTCTTTATTTTATGGTTGTAATAAGTGAAAACTATTTTTCCAAATTAATATCATGTTATTTTATTATCATGTATGAGTTTGATTTTATTTTCGCAATCATAATAAATAATAAATAAAATGAATAATGTCTAAGTTCGGTGAGGGTGGATACAAATCAATGAACCAAGTTTCCTTATTGAGAGTTAGGGGGCCATAGTAGTGGGAACGATTTTACTGATCCCAGCCCTCCCTCAATATGGTTAACTTTGGAACAAAGATGAGTTTCGAGCCTGAGAATTAAGTCATATAGGATGATTAGAAACACACTTAGAAAATAAAGATGACTTGTTTTTCTAAGTATAGAAACCCACTCTAAATAATAAATAAAGACCTATATAATTTTTCATAAGAAGTCATAATCAATAGGTCTGAGATATGTTTGTTTAGAATAAGTTTTTGCCTTAGAGCCTATTAGGTAAAGTTCTAACATGTTTCTTTCAACTGTTAGAACTCTGCTACGATGTCACTCCGAAGATCTGCACGCACCAACGGAAATGCCTCCAACGCTGTTCCAGCGCCAATGAAGCCCCTCCAGTTCGCAGAAGGGGAGTGCGTGCTACTGCCCGCCACAACGCGCCGACACCGCCAGCTGACGACACTGCAGAGATCGCCAGACTGCGACAACAAGTCGAGGGACTTTTGCAGCAACAACGCCAACATGCTCAAACTCAGCCTCCGCCACAGCCGCAGCCGCAGCCACAACAAATGGCCCCAGCACCCCAACAAGTTGGTCCATATGGGGGATGGCCAGTGGCAAACTACGCGCCATATCCAGTACCAAACATGGAGCCAGTGTATGAGAGGTTCCGCAAGCAGCACGCTCCAAACTTCGAAGGGACTATAGACCCCATTGAGGCAGAAGAGTGGCTAAGGAATGTGGAACCGATTCTGACGCACATGAATCTCAATAATGCGGACCGCATATCCTGCGTCTCATCATTGCTCAAGAAGGATGTCAGGATATGGTGGGACTTGGTCCAGCAATCGCATGATGTCGCCACCATGACATGGACTCGATTTGTGGAGCTCTTCCACAAGAAGTACTACAATTCGGCTGTACTCGCTACGAGAGTTGATGAGTTTGCCAACTTGAAGCAGGGTACTTTATCAGTGGCAGAGTATGCTCGTCAGTTCGACTGCTTAGCTAAGTTCGCATCTGAGATGGTTCCAACCGATTTTCTGAGGGTAAACAAGTTTGTTAGAGGACTTCGACCGAAGATAGAGATAGGGGTTAAGTTAGCAAACCCGGGGAATACTACATATTTCGACGTTCTTGAGACGGCAATAGAAGTAGAGAGGTTGCAGGCTAATGTAAGTAAAGAGGAAGCCAGTAAGCCTGAACCTAAACAGTAGAGTCAACCTCAGACCAGTTGGAATAGCAACCATAATGGCAGCAATCAGTCCAACAACAATGGTAACGGCCAGAAAAGACGGCATCCGGATAACAAGCAATTCGACAGCGATAAGAGGGCACGTACGAATAATGGGGGAAATAGGCCGGGTTACGTGGAATACCCGCCATGTGCTAAGTGTCAGAATAAGCATCCTGGAGAATGCCGCGCAAACACAAAGGAATGTTTTAGCTGTGGTCAAGAAGGACACTAGAAAAGAGATTGTCCTCAGCGAAAGCCAGAAGGAAAGAAGGACGACAAGATGGTTCCTGCTAGGGTTTTTACCTTAACCCAAGGAGAGGCTGATGCTAGCAATAAGGTGGTCATAGGTCAGGTTTCTATCCTCAATAACTTATGCTCTGTATTGTTTGATTCGGGAGCCACTCATTCGTATTTCTCGTTAGGAATGATAGAAAGACTAGACAAACCTTGTGAAAGATTTAGAACTAGGTTTGTAACCGAGTTGCCTTCGAGCAAAGTAGTTCTATCATCACGGATAGTACGAGGTGTACCGATCAAGATTGAGGACATAGAACTAGAAGGAGACCTGATAGAACTAGTGATCAAGGACTTCGACATAATACTAGGCATGGCCTGGCTAGCACGACATGGCACAACCATCGACTATAAACGCAAGAAGGTGATGTTCGAGACTCCTGACGGCCAGAGACTATGCTTCATGGGACAAGTTTCAGGATTACGCACCCCGTTAGTATCATCTCTCAAAGCTCAGAGAATGATGGAGAAAGGATGTCAAGCGTTCTTAGCCAGCATCACAAATGAGGAAAGGGAGACACCACTTAAGGTTGGAGATGTTCGTGTTATACGAGAATTTCCAGAGGTATTTCCCGAGGACTTGCCAGGATTGCCGCCAACTCGGGAAATAGACTTCATGATAGTATTAGTACCAGGCACCGAGCCTATCTCTAAGGCACCATATCGGATGGCACCTACGGAACTCAAGGAGTTAAAGACGCAGCTACAAGAACTCCTAGACTTGGGTTTTATTAGGCCAAGCCATTCACCATGGGGAGCTCTGGTACTATTCGTGAAGAAGAAGGACGGTAGTATGCGGATGTGTATAGACTATCGCGAGCTGAACAAGGTAACGATTAAGAACAAGTATCCGCTACCTCGGATCGACGACTTGTTTGATCAACTTCGAGGCGCGACTGTATTTTCGAAGATCGATTTACGGTCCGGGTATCATCAGCTCAAGGTAAAGGGAGAAGATATTCCTAAGGCAGCCTTTAGGACCCGTTATGGACATTACGAGTTCCTGGTTATGTCCTTTGGTCTTACTAACGCACCAGCCGCGTTTATGGACTTAATGAATAGGGTCTTCAAGGATTACTTGGATAAATTCATTGTTGTGTTCATCGATGACATTTTAATATACTCCAAGGATGAAGTAGAGCACGAGGAACATTTGAAGTTGATTTTGACGCGATTGAAGGAGCATCAACTCTATGCCAAGTTCAAGAAATGTGAATTTTGGCTTTCGCAAGTGGCGTTCCTCGGGCACATTATATCGAAAGATGGAGTTGCAGTAGACCCATCAAAGGTAGAGGCCGTGAAGGATTGGCCCAGACCAAAGAACGCATCTGAAGTAAGAAGCTTTCTAGGGTTAGCAGGATATTATAGGAAGTTTGTAGAGGGCTTTTCTAAGATAGCCACTCCGCTCACCAACCTGACCCGGAAACAACAAAGATTTAACTGGAATGATAAGTGTGAAGAAAGCTTCCAGTTGCTTAAGGATAAGCTTTGCTCAACACCAGTACTCAGTGTACCGACACCCAACGATAAGTTCGTAGTCTACTGCGATGCATCAAAGCAAGGATTGGGTTGCGTGCTAATGCAAAATGACAAGGTGATAGCTTACGCCTCACGACAATTGAAGGAGTACAAGCAGCGCAATCCAACTCACGATATGGAGTTGGCAGCGATGGTCTTTGTGTTGAAAATCTGGCGCCATTATCTTTACGGGGAACGGTGCGAGATTTATACGGACCACAAGAGTTTAAAGTACTTCTTTACTCAGAAGGAGCTCAACATGAGGTAGCGCAGGGGGTTGGAGTTAGTAAAGGATTATGACTGCGAAATCCTATACCACCCGGGGAAGGAAAACATAGTTGCCGATGCACTTAGTAGGAAAAGTTATGGGAATTTAGCAGCTTTAGCCGGAATAGAAAAGCCGCTACAGCAGGAGCTTATCAGTGCCGGAATAGAAGTAGTTGTAGGCAAGCTGGCTAACTTGTCTATCCAGTCAAATCTGCTAGAGGACATATAGATTGGTCAGAGACATGATGACACACTAGCAACACATATGGATGCAGTCAGAGAAGGCAAGACTACAGATTTCTCAATATCTAGTCAAGGTTTATTGAGATATAAAGATCGGGTATGCGTGCCAAATGATCAAAGTATTAGGAAGACGATTCTGGAAGAAGCACCCAGTACCCCATACTCAGTTCATCCAGGGTCAACCAAGATGACTCATGATGTTAAGGCAGTATATTGGTGGCCAGGAATGAAGAAGGACATAGCAGAATTTGTGTCCAAATGTCTTGTATGCCAACAAGTGAAAGCAGAGCATCAGCAGTCTGTAGGTTTATTGCAACGGCTTAGCATACCAGAATGGAAGTGGGACGATATAGGTATGGACTTCGTGACGGGTTTGCCAAGGACGAATAAGCAGCATGATTCCGCTTGGATAGTAATAGATAGACTAACCAAGTCGGCTCATTTCCTGCCTGTTAAGACTTCATACACGGCAGACCAATATGCAGACATCTACGTCCAAGAGATAGTACGGTTGCATGGTATCCCCAAGACAATAGTTTCGGATAGAGGATCGGTGTTCACATCAAGATTTTGGGGAAGTTTACAGCAAGCTATGGGTACTAAGTTAAGTCTTAGTACAACTTTTCATCCTCAGACAGATGGGAAGTCCGAGCGTACGATTCAAATTTTAGAGGATATGCTACGCGCGTGTGTACTTGATTTCGGAGGATCATGGAATAAGTACTTGCCATTGATAGAGTTTTCCTACAACAACAGCTACTAGTCAACAATCGGGATGGCACCTTATGAGTTTCTATATGGAAGAAGGTGCCGATCACCGTTGCACTGGGATGAGGTCGGAGAAAGGCAGCTGGTAGGTCCCGAAGCTGTTAGACAAGCTCAAGAAGTAGTAGCGCTTATTAGACAGCGTATACTTGCTGCTCAAAGGTGTCAGAAAAGCTATGCGGATGCCAAGCGACGCGATGTGGAATTCCAAGTTGGAGATCAAGTCTTCCTGAAGATATCTCCTATGAAAGGTGTCAAGCGGTTCGGGAAGAAAGGAAAGCTTAGTCCCCGATTCATAGGTCCTTTTGAGATATTGGACAAAGTGGGAGCAGTTGCATATAGACTAGCCCTACCGCCTGCCCTAGCCGATAGTCACAACGTGTTCCACATCTCGATGTTACGCAAATATGTGTCAGACCCATCTCACGTCCTCAAGTACGATACAATAGCACTCCAGAAAGACTTAAGTTATGAGGAACGACCGGTTAGCATCCTGGATAGGGGGATGAAGCAGTTACGGTCCAAGAGCTTTCCTATAGTCAAAGTAGTAACAGTGCTGAACAAGAGGCAACGTGGGAGTTGGAGGAGGACATGCAAGGCCGGTATCTGGAGTTATTTGGTAAGTAAATTTCGAGGACAAAATTCTTTTTAGTAGGGGAGAATTGTAGAGTCTAAGAACTTTACTTAGCTAGTTAGATAGTAGTATTATAGTAATAATAGTATTATCTTTATGACTGTGGATTTTTGGTTCAGACCGAGATTTATTTGGACACTCATAGTAGTACTTGTAGATTTTCTAAGTTTAACCTATTGTTTAGGAATATTAATTTTAACCTAAGGTTTGATTAATATGACTGATATTGAGGATAATATTTAATATACTATAAGGTTTAGATAAGAACCAATAAGATAATAGCACATGTCATGTATAGGTTTATTAATGATTAAGTATTTTGAGGATTTAATTTATTAAGGTTAAAA
Organism: Humulus lupulus; assembly: GCF_963169125.1. Lineage (NCBI taxonomy): Eukaryota > Viridiplantae > Streptophyta > Magnoliopsida > Rosales > Cannabaceae > Humulus > Humulus lupulus. Next base: position 224,733,083 of record NC_084796.1, read on the forward strand.
TTTGAATACCTTAGGGTCAGTCAGCAACTTTGAAAACGTTGGAAGGCTTAGTCAAGGCTGTTTACTCAATTTATATTAAGCTAAAAATGTGTAATTTCGTGTTTAAATAATCAGCGTATGCCGATATATCGCAGCTATAGGGGCGATATATCGCAGCACGAAGATACGAAAAACACGAAACGTTGCACGATTGCCTCGGGCATATTGGCCCAGGCGATATATCGCCCCTCTCAGCATATTTTGAAAGTTTTCAAAAACGTTCTCCATTCAAACCTTCAACCTCTTAATGAATCCAGCATCTGTTTGAATGAGTCTTCAGCCTCTGCTGAACGATAATTCAAATTATTTTCACTTAAAAGCCATTATTTTTATTCAAGTTAAATGAAGATCTTTTCATTCCTAAACTCTATAAATAGGACCTAGTACCCAGCCATTTATTCATCTATTACTCTAATTTCAGAGGCTGCAAGTTGCTAGGTGAGTGTGAGAGTGTAAACACTTGGGTTGGGAATTATAAGCTTGACCATTATAAGCTTATCAAACACTTGGGGAAGTAAGGTTTATTCACATTTCGGTTCAAGGTTTAGATTGGTCATATAAGTCTTCAAGGTATTTCCAAACTCTAGTCCATTTCTGTATTATGTTCTTTAAAAATTCTCATAGTCTTCTACTCATTCTAACCTTATTCTTATTCTTGGTTAGGAAATCCAAGTTCTTAAGCACAAGGTAATTGGTAAGTATATTTTGATAGCATAGTCCCTTTTTCACTTCCATCCCTTTTCTTCAATATACTCACCTTATTATAAATGGTTTTTAGGAGTGTTCCAAGGTCCCAAATCAGTTCCCATATCCTAGTTATTTTGGTAAGGAAAATAGGATAGGATTTATGTGTTATATGCTTTTATATGTTATCTTATGATTTTATGTTATGTAATATGTTATGTTAAGTATGATTGTAGACTCTGGCATATGACCTATATGAGTTACAAGCTCCAAATAGATTATGGGCATATGCCTTGCTTAGCTAGCAAGACCCCACTAATCTAATGGGCATATGACTTGCTTAGTTTATGGGACCCCAAGTAATAATGGTCATTATGGTATGTATGTGACATAAGTGTTATGGTATGTTTTTATGTTGCATTATGAATTTTTATGTATATGGCTATATGTTAGATTTTCCTTACTGGGCATTAGGCTCATTCATTTTATGTTTATATGTGCAGGAAAATAGCTATAGTGGCGCAAAAGGTTCGTGGATGCTTGGGGAATGTGTATTGAGGCGGAATGGATTCAAGGAGTCGAGAGTTTCGATTTCGAGGATGAAGTCTTTGTTTTATGGTTTATGTGTATTTTTCCGCACCTATTTATGTAATCTCTTTTTATTACAATTAAGTTATGTTTTCCTTTTTAAAACAATGGGATCCCATATCTTGCTTTGAGTTTATGTAAGTTTAACATTTGTTTTTACAAGTTTTAATAAAGTTATGATCTTTTCACTTGTAAGTTTTGTTAAAGATTAGTGTCTATGTATAGTTTTCGTTAATGGTCCAAGGTCTAGAGTAGTTGGGTCATTACACCTTCATGTGCATCATCTTTGCCAAGAAATTAAAGGAAGACAACCAAGTACAACTAGGGTATAACTCAGCTTCGACCTCTTGAAACAGGTCATCAAATTGATTCTCCGCACTATTGCCACCACCATCTGAAATTCCTTCATTTATGCCTTCATCGTTAGTGTCTTATTCTCCAATAACATCAATGATGATGTCAATCATCTCATCAGTCACTGGAGCCTCGTTGTCCAGTACTGGAGGCATATCAACTTCACTGTGGTAGGTCCACTTAACGTATCGCTGCAGAAACCCATATCTGTGTATGTGAGCCTCCACCACATCTAGTTTTTGATTCAACATATTGACACACTAAACGCATGGGCATCTGACTTTTCCCGAAGTATTCACATGATTTTTGGCCATTTGTATAAATGCTTAAAGACCATTCCAAAACTCATCAGAGTTATGCCGTCTATTAGTTATCCAACTCTTGTTAATCATCATAACTGATTCAGTGGAAAATAAATTATTACAATGTGATAATCATAAAATACTACCTTTATTTGCTAATAATTTTTTTATCACCAAAACACTAATTTTTCAAGTAAATTGTAAAATCTTTTTGAATCTTATGAATAAATTATTAAATTTTTTGAATATATATTATCAAATTTTATGAATATATATTATTTTTAGTTATGAATGTATTGTAAAGTTTCATTATATAAACAAACATTTCATTATAATTATTATTATGTACTTTAATAATTATCAAATTGTTATTATAATTTTCACTTTTTATTTAAAAAAATAACAATAAAGTTTTATTATTTTAAAATTATTAATTTAATTTTAACTTAATTTTAAGAGTAAAGTTAACTTAATTACCTATTATGTCTACATATATTATCAAATTTTATGAATATATTATAAAATTAATTAAATAAACAAATATTTAATTATAAATTTATTAATTTATTAATTTACCACTAAAGATTATTATTTTAATTTCTACTTATTTTATAAAAAATATTAATAAAGTTTTATACTTGTAAAATTATTATTTTAATTTATACTTTATAATTTTTAATTAATTTTTATTTATTGTTTTAAAATTTATTAATTAAATTACACTAACTTTAAAACTATTTTGTAATGTTTAGTTTTTCTAAATCTACAAAAATTTTGATAGCATAACGACTGTAATCTAGCCTATCCCAATATTTAAAATCTGCATAAAAACATATAAACCCGTCCCAGAACATACATAAAATTTATTACAATTATTTGAATTCACAAATAAACAACAAAAATATATTATAAACATATTCCCAAATAACCATATTATTTATCTAACCTAACATATATATAATTCAAAACAAAAATTTTATTTAACCTAACATATATACAATTGAAAACAAAAAATTATAATAAACATCTAATCATATTAATATAACCTACGACACAATTTAAAAATATATTTTACTTTCACATTTATATACATATAAATATATTCACATAATCACATTTATATACATATACTTATACATATATCTAACCTATCATACATTTTTTTAAAACATAACATTTAATTAAATTAAATTGACATAAAATAAAATTAACAAAATAAAAAATCACAAATATAATTAAATTAACAATACAAATCCCTAAAATTAAAAACAAAATTCAACACTATCGAAAATAACCAATTACACAATTAAAAACATAATTAACCATTAATCAATCACAAAATATTTTTTTAACTCAAGGCTCAGGCTGGTGGATTATCCAAAGGCAAAGGCTCGGGATGATGATCCAATACCCAAATCTAAAAAAGAAAAAAAATGTCAAAACTCATTTCCACCAAATACAAAATACACACATATATTAAGAAAAAAAAACATATTAAAGGATATAATAGCAAGATAGTGGGTTTAGGCTACTGAAACTTGCGAGAAGTTGGCCAAAAAAGGGTTGGGTGGCGTTGGGCGGCTCTGGGAGGCGGAGAGAAACTCTCTATTTCTCTGTTTTTTTTTAAGAAAACTGAGCAGAATGAGGAAGAAAGGCTCTCTGCCTAGGGGTTATATCGATGTGACCTATAGCGACGACTCGCTATAGGTAATAAACAATTGTCGCTGATATCAAATGCACCGTTTCACTCAAACGGTGAGACTCTATAGCGACGACATGTCATCGCTGTAGGATAGTGAATAGTACACGAATCCTATTGTGTGCAACGCGTCCCGTTTATAGGGACGACAGTGAAATTTGACTTATATTTTTTAGTGGTTCACTTTCCCACCATTTTTTTTGACCATATTGCGACGACATGTCGTTGCCATAGACTAAAAAGTAACTAACCAGTGGATTAAATTAGACTCTATAGCGACGACATGTCATCACTATAGGGAGTGAAAATAGGCAACCGACTCTTGGCGGTTAAGTTCCCTCCCTATCCTACAGCGATGACATGTCGTCGCTCTAGACAAACATATTTCCCTTTTTTTTTTACGAGGACTCTACGGCGACGACATGTCGTCACTATAGGGAGTGAAAATAGGCAACCAACTCTGGGCGGTTGAGTTCCCTCCCCATCCTACAGTGATGACCTGTCGTCTCTTTAGACAAACATATTTCCCTCATTTTTCGACAAGGACCCTAAAGCAACGACATGTCGTCACTGTAAAGTCAGTTCCCGCCTCTAGTTCCCTCCAAATTCTTGGTACCCTACAGCAACGACATGACGTCGCTGTAGGGTACCAGGAATTTGGAGGGACTATTCATGTGTTGTTGATGACCCTACAACGACGGCATGTTGTCGCTGTAGCTTATTTTTTTAATAAATTAAAAAAAAGAATTTTTTGTGGATTTCGACTACATACAACGATGACTTTGGAGTCGTCGCAATAGACGTCGTTGCTGTAGAGTCTTAATCTTGTAATGTACATAGCTTAGGGTTTAATTTATTTGATGTACTAGCTTTATTTATCTCATTTAAAAGACTTCTCTTATTTTAATTGACAAATTCCAGCAACTATTTATTCAATCAAATTACAACCTTGGATTAAAACCATATTTTCTTTCAGAAAATTTACAAAAAATGTGCATGTATTAATTTGACAAAAACACCATTAACATGTGAAAAAAATATTCCATTTTATTTACTTAAAATCAAATACCATTTTGAGAATTCATATGTGCAATTCAAAACATTAATCTACCATTATACTCACAATTTATATAAAAAAAAACAACAAGCATAATTAACATAAAACTCCTTTTTAATCATGTTTAAACAATTGCTTAGACCAAAAATTCATATACCAATAAAATCATCATTTGTAAGGGCCTTAAAACAAATTCCCAAATTTAACAAAATAACATATCATGTTTCTAATGAGTATATGTGACATCAAATAAAATAAAAAGACCAAGATGCATCAATAACCCCTATAATCCCATTCACATTCACATGAACCCACATGAACATTAAAAATAATACACCAATAATCTCATTCACATTCACACGAACCCCAGCATGTTTCTACACCTCTTTTATGCATTTTAATATCACCATTAGCATGCTGTTGACTGCCTTTTTCGCTATCAACTCTCACTAGAGGTAGTTCCCTGCTCGGCCTATGCATTTCCATTTCCCTTGGGCGTCTAGTGCCGCCGGGGGTTCGACTGGGTGCAGCAGACTGGGACAGAGTAACAACTCCACCACTGAATGCAGGTTGAAAAGCACTGTATCCAGTGGGCGCCGCTCCGTATCCTGTTGGGGCCACGATGAACCCAGAAGTTGGCACGACACTAAAACCTGTGGGTGGGATGCTCATGCTGGGCTGGACTCCTCCCAAGCCTGGTTGGACATCATGAGCATAAGGGGAATATTGGATCCCCGAAGCCACGGGGTCAGATGAGGTCGGAGCGGGGAAGGTGACAGGTCCTCCGAACGCTCCAATTTGGGCATCCTCCTAGCTGATATACTTTTGTGCCCAACGAATGAAGTCGTCAAGCCGTCAGCATCCCCTCCACTGGAGGTCATCCCAAAGTGGGGACCCCGCGCGGATGCTAGCCTATAAGGCCATCAACTGCTAGCCATCGTCAACCCTCTTGGTTCTCGCCGCCTCCTCCTTGAAGCGTTTGATGTATGCCTTGAGGGTCTCGAAAGGCCCTTGTTTTATTTTTGGCCAAGGCATTGACCTCGAAGTTCACATTCTGAACTCCTATGAATTGTCTTCGGAAGGCAGACGACAGTTGATGCCATGATTGAATGGATCCTGGTCGTTGCTTCTTGAACCACTCATCTGCTGGTCCCGTTAGAATGATTAGGAACACGTCTCAAAATTTAGCATCACCAGAGACGTGGTGCACTGACATCTATCTATTGAACTTAGAAAGGTGGTTGGTGGGATCCCAACTGCCATCATAGGGTGGGATGGCTGGCATCTTGAAGCCCTACGGCAAGGGGGCTTCCACAATTTGGGGAGCGCATGACTCCAGTTCTTCATCTTCTGAGTCTAAGTCATGGACTTTCCGTCTGGTCATTCTTAGCATGATCCTTTTAGACTCTCTAATTCCACATAAAGTAGGTCACAGTCTCGATTGATGCTCTGCGCTGGGTTATCTCTTCTTGGGGCATTGAGGTTATCCCGTAGGTCTGATAAACCCTTCCTAGAGGGCTCACTCCCATTGACCTTATTGCACCATCGAGCATTAAGGTTGTCCCGTAGGTTAGCTTGACCTCAGAACACACTATTATCCTTGGGACCGGCCACCTCAGTTTCTCTGTCGGACTCGATATTCTCATCATTAACCGAGATACTGATGTCACGCTCTCGATTCAGTGAGATGTTCCTTGGGCGGATCCCTGGACCATTGTTCCTACAAGATTGGCGAGGTCCCAAAGGGACACCACATCTAGGCCTCGTGTGATTCGTATGGGTGTGTCGGGGCAGAACGCCCCGAGCTCCATGAGCGCTGACAGCCTAGCAGTATCCTCATAGGGCCCTGGGCCTTTACCTTTACCAGCCTACCTGGGAATCTGGTGACCCTCTAGATCTTGTCGAGCCTTCTTCTGCTTTGGAGCAGGATTATCGTCAACTTTTCCTTTGCCATGATCCTGCGGTGGCACTGGGGTTCCAACTCCAGTTGGATGCTTGGTGGGCACTCCAACAGGCGGATCTCGCGCCTCTTCATTTGGGTGCTCGGGGGGAACTCTGGCTGTATTGATAGGTGGCACTCCAACAGCGTGTGCAGGTGGCACGCCCATTGGGTGGCCAGCTGGTACATTACCGTTGGGTTCCACTAGTAGCCCTTGGGCTACAAGAGTGGCCTTCATAGCAAGTACCATCTCTTGTAAGGCGACGATGTTACTCTCTTGGGCATCAATCTTTTGCTGCTGGGTGACCACCACAACCTTCGGTGTCTCCTCTGCGTCCATGGGCTGAGGGTATTCTTCCTCATAATACTCCTGGTCTCCACCGTCATCTTCGCCATCGTACTCAACATCTTCGTCATAATACTCCACCATCTCAGGCATGTACTGAGGTGGCTGTCGACTGGTTTCCCCTCCTTCAACTCTGGTAGGAGGGAGTACGTCATCTGTGACATTTCTTCGAGTGGTTACCATGACTGTAAATGTTCTGAATGCTTTCTTCAAGCTCTCAATGAAAGCGCCAAAATGTTGACTGTCTTTTTCGTTATCAACATAAAGATGAGAGATTAAGAAATAAACAACAAGAACACAACAATTTTTACGTGGTTCAGGCTATAAAAGAGCCCTAGTCCACGAGTCTTTGGTAGTAATGAGATTGGAAGCTTGTTAGGGGAGGCTCCAATGGAGTTTTCTCAGGCAGCGTTTATATTGCTCTGAGTACAAAGTTCTCCCTCTCTAAAAATTCTCAACCCTTTACAATGAGACTCCCAACCCTATTTATAGGGGCTGGGGTTTTTAATGCTAATTATCTGTAATTAACACTACAAGAAAAAACAGTATTCATAACACTTAAAAACTGCTAACCGGGAGTATTGATAACACTTCTGAAAACGCTAACATAGCCCCTGTTATTAAAAGTCCTGTCTTTTCTATAACAGTATTTGAATGTTATGTTCGATGTTATCTTAAACTATTCAATAACACATTTTGAGTTGCTATAATATTCAAATAATAACATTTAGTTAGAGTATTTGGTTATAAATTTGACATTTAATCTTATACTTTTTGCATAACACTTTTCAACTGTTACATTTGATTATTTTGATAACGTTTTTAATTTGTTATATTATATAAATAATAACGATTTGTTATGCTTATAATATGTTTCTAAATCATAACATATTAAAAGTCTAGTAATAAAATTTTGTTACTTTAGCGTGGATAATATATTTTAAATTTTATTTTAATAAGTATACTTGAAAGGTTTTTTTTAATTAAAAGATTTTCATTATTGTATTTTGATAAAAAAAAATCAAAATTAATCATAAAATGTAATTCTCAATAGATTGATAAACCATAAGTATTACATTAAAGAATAACTAATTCAAACCATGAATGTGTCTACTTCATGAGATCTTAGTTCTAACTTAAGTTTGAAAGCATAACATAATAAAGTTTTATAATCTTGAACAATTTTTACTTAAAAAATGAAAAACATAAACATTACAAGATACACAAAAGTAAACCATGCATGAAACTTGCTCCATTCTTCAATTCATCATCCTTTGTGCACTTGTCTTTGTTGTGAGTCCATTTGCTTAACTACAACAAAATTTAAATAATTAATACTTCAACTTTTTGGAGGGTTAGTTTTACTCTAATGAATTATGAGAATGAGAAAATAGAGTCAACCTGGACACAAAAAAAAGTTGAGAAATCCCTCTACTGAAAACTACATAGAGAGGGAGAAGGATGGGGTACTGGCTTCACAAAGACATGAAAATTACAAGAAAATGCAAAACTAAAGACATTTGAAAACAAAAAAGTAAATTCAATTTTTCTTATTTTACAGTACCAAAAAGACTAATCTAAACAAGATAATTAAGGCACTAATTCTGCCACAGGAAGATAATAAAAATACCAATGTTCAATCCAGTATCAAGTCAAAATACTAATTCAACCACTGTCATATTTTTTCATTAATCCAATCACAATACTTTCAGCCACTATGACACCAAAATAAACCAGTAAAAAGAAATCTCATTTTTTTAAACACTTTTATACAAAATTAATCTCATTTTTTATTAGTATTAGTTTTATAACATTTACATTATATATAGTAATGTTTATTTATTTAGATTCTAAAGGGTTTAATTTACATGTGCCAACTCAATTAAGTTTAAGTATACCATTAAACATGGTGCAACATGACTGCAATCAATGCACGAAATCAATAAGTATTAACAATTGAGTTAGAGATATATAGTAAGAAGAGAGAAAGGTACAGTCTATATGCACAGATATAATCAATTATATAAAATAAATAAATAAATAAGTAAAGCTAAAGTGCTTGAGTTATCAGTCTAAATCATTTTGAAGCTAACAAAAGACAGAGTCTACTAATACTCACAACCTCCTTATGAGGAGATTAAGTCGCAACCTTCATATCACTATCAAATTTTGTTTTTAAAACTACTTTACAGAAGAAGTAAAATATAATGAAACTCTCCCAAAAATACCTTCTTCTACTTCTAGACTTGCCAGGTGACGGGGAGCATGACAAGTTGCGTCTTGTGTGCACCTTTCTGCAACAAGGGCTACCAAACTGCCATTTGCACCAACATCATGCTTGTCTTCTGAAGAATTTTCAAAATTTGAATGCTGAAGCTTTTTATTCCTGGAATTTGGCAAGCTAGAGATATGAATTTCATCATCATCATCATCATCATCATCAGTGACATAATTTCCAAGACCAAGCACATCTGCTACTTATAAATAAAAGTACAAATTCAAACTGTAACAGAGTGAGGTTGGTTAACATATCATAGCTTGGTTAGAGTTGCAAGATTCTTACTCTGTCAAAATTGCTCACCCATAGATAATTGTTGGGATTAGGCCATGATTTGAAGCAGAATCAGTTATGGGAGCAAAAACAAGTCTACAACAGAAATGAAAAAGCAAAACAAATGAGTGCATTATAAATGGAAGAAAAAACTCTGAGCATTAAATATAAAACAATAAAATGAGCATCTATAATACTAAAATGCTTGGTTGAAGCTATAACAAATGTTAAATTAGAATCAATATACAATCAAAATTATACACAACTCATAATATACACCAAGTAAAAACAGAATATGAATTAGGAAAAAAAAATCATAAACCCGATTATAACCCAAGTATTATTATTATTATATATATATAATGTATACACTAAAAAAATAGGAAGCTAGCTAATATCTCATACAACAAAAAGGTTAATGGGTTACTGCGACAAGATTAATACATGCTTCAGAATCTAGCAACATATCCGTTAGATAACAATGACAAAATCTCATTTTCTCATCAAACAAACACTTATTTCAGATGAAGTTTACTAGAGCATACCAAAGCTAAAATAATATTGATCAAAAGGACCACTTGTTTCAGTTTAAGATGTGAAAAGTCAACCCATATTATTATTCCAAGGTTAAGCTTTTTTGGCTATGAAAAATTGTAATCGTATGAACCTTCTGGTGTGATTAATGGCACTGAAATATTCAACATCTGCCAAGTGGGAATAACTTGAGTTATGTATTGTCAACTAGGCTGTTATGCATGGTGAAAATGCCTAAAACTATATAGCTTAAGAGGCTAAGCTATATATTAATATTTGGTTTAAAATTTTTGCAAAAGAACGTCAATTTTCTGTTTTTGAAGAGAAAAAATATGACTGTAATATAAACAGGTAATATACTGTTGTTGATTCTAATTTTCTCTCTATGAAACTATTGATATAACTTCCTTGAGCAATGATTGTATTACATGAGAAAGAGGCCAAAGCCAATTTTTGGAATTCTAAACAAAAGCTTAATATTAAATGATGAGTAACTATCCAAACTCTTGTTTCCATTGTGACATTGGCTTGCTCAACTACATAAGAAATTAAATGATTAATACTCAAACTCATACCTGATAGTGAACTATAAAATAGAACAAATAGAACTACTAAAACAAATGAATCAACAATTTTCATGGATGGTTTCCCTTGATTGCATGATAATTATCATGAGTGCCTAATTTCATAGAGAATATGAAAAGATTCCAAGACTTAAAATTGCCAATATGCAGTGGTTTGGCAATCAATGCCATTTCAATAGAGAACAAACAGTGACTATTTAAGAAAAATGCTCAACCTGAAGCTAAGAACACACATGTATGTATATATAAATCACCCAACTAATCCTCAACAACCCATAAACCATTTACTTGTATTAAAGTTGTTTGTTGAAGTAAGAACTGAATAAATTGATAAGATGAGTATATTTGTTCAAGTAAAAGTGAAATAACCCCAAAAAATTCAAACACCAACTCTAATGAATGAAAGCCAAGAAAGAAAGTTCACAAAAATAATTAATATAGATAATAGGCAATAGATAAAACATAATGATGATAAAAATTAACCACAACAATAATAAAATTTAGAAAGATTGTACCTTGGAGACAATCTTGAAAATAAAACAAAGTTCATGTCCAGGAAGCAATCTGGCAACTTCATGAACTGAATCAGATATACTTTTGGAGCCCAAAAGTACAAACTGTCACACAATAAATCACAAAAACAGAGAGAGAAAGAAAGCAAGAGGTTATTACAAACAGATTCACAGATGCAACCAGATTTTAAAATATATATAAAAATAGAGAAAAAAACCTCTGGTTTTGTGTAAACTTTTGGTAATAGTCTATAGAAAATGAACAAGAAGACAACAGGAGGTAATTGAGCCTAATAATCTTGCAGTAAAACCAATTCAGGAAGAAAATCATTCAAACACTCTAATTTGGTGAAAAAATCATAGCATTTCAATTCTTATACTGATTCGATTTTGAGGCCATTCTCATGTACAAATGTCTCTTAAGTTTAAACACAATTATCATTAAACAAATAAATAGAGAAAGTTTCTCTAGCTAGTAGCTACTAATCAACAATATCCAGAACACAAAATATTATATTTACCAAGACTTTTATTTATTTAATTCAATAAAACTCATAAACATTTCAAATCTGAATGTCTAAGAAAATAAGAGCATCAACCCAGTTGAAGAAAGAAAGCTTACTTCCGACATGCTCTACCAGGGCAGCTTTAGTAGATCTTCCTGCCATCAATCAACAACTTTCACTATCATTATTAGATTAGAATCTATGCTATAGTACTCCAAAAGGTATATGTTAAGATTATAAATATAGATTATGCACAAGTATACATCATATAGATTACGCATTTTTAATACTAAGGAATTATGTTAAGCTTTGTAAAATTATATATACATAAAGTACAACAAGATAAATTAGGAGACCTTCATTGTAGTCAATTCAATATAATAATTATATACTTAAAATTGATTATAGTTTGTTGCTTTTCCTTAATGTTTCTGCACATGAATATCTCTGTGTTCTTCCTTAGAGATTAACTTAGTACTAAGCAACTTAACAGTTTCTGAGGACATCACAGGCCAGCTTACCTTTGAGGTAGGAGGCAATGCTGCCATTTGACATATAGGGGTAAACCAAGAGCCTCTCAGAGGCCGTCATACAAAACCCGTCATAAAAAAATATTTTGTCACTAAATTTTTTTAACGAATAAATTAATAATGTTAACATGGGTGTGCATACAAAAATAAACATAATTAAATGACAATATAACTTCTTATACAGACTTTCTAGCCACTTTACATTGAGAACGAATTCAAGGGAGTGTAAGCATAATGAAATACCCATGAGCAACCTCAATATTCAAATCCCAAACCCCAAATCATATCTGACTTTCACATAGACACGGAAACAACTTGAATCTACAAACCCCAAATCGTATATGATTTTGGGATGTAGAATTTGGATTAGACTACTAAAGTATTGTAACAACCTGTAAATAATTAAAAAATAATGTACAAACTTGCAAAACAACCAATTTCCCCAAGAATTTTCTTGAGAAACAAAAGGAAATACAGAGATGGAAGATTGAGACCTTATGGAAGATAGACCAGTTGAGCCATGTCGTAGACCCACCGCCGCAAGCATCGTCGCACCCATGAGCGAGCCACGCCATAGACCCATGAGTCGAGCCTCCCTGTCCTACAACCCAAGCCGCGGGCCCCCATCCCCTTGTTACACACCTGCAACAAATAGAGAGAAGGAAAGAAGGATTGAAAGAGAGAGTAGCTAAGAGAGAAAGATAGAACGAGAGAGAGTTACTGAGTGTGAGAGAGGAGGCGGAAAGGGTTATTAGGGATTCAACCTTAGAGATTAGGGTAAGGGATTTTTTCTTTCATTTGGCGCCTAAGTCTATTATATTTGCCGCCTAATATTTCATTTTATTAGCAGTGTCTTTTTCTATTGGCACGGACAATAACACTTTTAAAAATATGTGATATTTTAATGTAATATATGGGCATAATTGTTGTATTATAATACACATTCTCCCCGTTATTGGGGTATTAATACCACTTTAATGCATTGGGTTGCATTAACTAGAGACCACGACCTAGGCGATATACGCGGGGCCCATTGCAGAAAGTTACCTACTTTATGGGGAACATGCCCTTGACATTGTCAGGACGTGCCACACGTATTTCCTTGTGAGGCGACGTAGTGGGAGTGCGAATTGTCGAGTCGTACATTTGACAACACTATAGACGGACCCTAAAAAAGGTTGTTAGATGATCCTCTAATGCTGTAAACGCGCACTAGTTGACACTTGGCTAGTCCTCTTGGTCCCGAGGATAAGGTCCATGACCTGGAGGACAACTGCTTGTAAAGAGCTTGAGGATTACTAATTAGTCTTCGGGGCACGACCTCAAATAGGGACACTCGTACCCTGTCTTTACTCGACTGCCGTGGCCTTCTCTCGAGATATCCACCCTTCGAGGACTGACCTCGGGGCGCGGCCTCACTTGAAGAGACACGCATCTCCGCCACGTGTCCTGCGCACACAGATTTCGGATTGCCATATGTCCTTTGGTGAAAACACGGACAACACATGCAAATAAAAAAAAATCAAACCATCCTAAATCATACACACAAGGCCGAAACTTCATGGCACCAATCATGAACATAATACCAATAAACCCATTCCAAAATCCTCATATCAAGACCCCTTCCATCAACATCCATCAAAGCATGACAAAACCCAATACAACCAAATCACAACCCTTCATCATTAACCTATATTGACCAAACCATAAAATACCACAAAAACCATAACCAATAATGGATTCATCCAATTAACAAAGGTAGAGAAAACCATTACCTTCCTAAGTAGAAAATCAAGGATTCAAAAATTTGGCCCCCACTTGATTACCCCTAGGGTTTTGAATTCCAGACAAAGAAGAGAGAAACAATCATGAATCTTGGATTCAAGAGTAAGTAGAAACTAACAAAAACACCATAAACCAAATACTTACCCTACGGATTTCGAACCCTAGCCACCAACCTTCTAAGTTTTTGAACCACAATCAAACATATCATCACCATCATTTTTCCTTGCTTAGAATCAAGAAGAAGAGAGAAAAACAACAAGGAAAAACAAAACTATAACCTCAACCCATACCTTAAGATCACTAGCCTTGGCCTTCTCCACTTTTCTCTTCTCTTTCACGTTTTTCTTCTCTCCCTCTCTCTCTAGAACTTGAGCTCTCTCTCTCCCTTCTCTCTAAGCACACAGAAGCCACCAAGCCAAAATGAGAACACTCATGTTGTCTTTGTTCTTATAGAGGCCCTAGTGGCCAAACCCTAGCTAGTGGGAAAAGGAAATGTCCCAAATTTGTTTGATTGATTGCCTATTCTCCTTTTTCAGCCATTAAGATCATTTCCAATTAAGAAATAAAGAAAAGAAATAAACTAAACCCCTTTTCCCTTGGCTGTCCATGGCTAATAAAGGAATTTATGTTATTCTCGTAACTCTAGGGTCCTGCGACTTGGGGCTGGGTTTTGACTTGTTTTCGTTGCGTTTTAGGGAAAACATGATTTCACAAAAGTTGTAGGAAATTTCATTAGATTTTTAGTGATATCAATTACGTCTAAATAGAATATACACAATCCAAGTTATGCCCAGTTTTCTCTAAGGTTGGGTCTAGAGTTACGGGAAATCAAAAAAAGAAAATCCCTTTTTCTACACTTGTTTCCCAATTTTTATTTGTGTGAACACAAAAGCTTACCCTACTTACTTTTCCCATTAATCATCTTTTTAATTTAATAAAAATAATTAATTAATAAGGAAAAAATCTAGAAGCATGCTCACCATGCAATCATGCACATGCACACACACAAGTGCTAAGGTACATTTCTACTAACCATGCACCTTGGTGCATTCAACCAAAACACATTTTAATTACAAATTAAATTAATTAATAAATAAAATAACTAACAATTAAATTCACATAAATCCTACCAAACAATTCAAATAATTAAAATAATTTCTAACACTTAATTAATTAAATAAAATAAAACAAAGCACAAAATTAATTAATCTATATTTTTTTTGGTACGCTACACTAACAAATCGAATATTGGTTCCCTTAAGGGTTAATTCTGGAACTAAATAGTTATTGAGGTCAAATATATAATATGATTATAGATTAATTATTCGCTAGTGAATTAATGGTACTTAAGGGAAAATAGGTAATTAGAAGGGTAAAACGGTAATTTTGACCAGCTCTAATTAACGTACCAATAAATGGAGGACATAACTACATTTATTGATTATATCGATCGACTACAAAGAAAACTCTGTAAATATAATTCTACAAACACTTAGAGTGCAATTCCATAATTATAGTGGAGTAATCATAGAATTAAAAAATAAGATTATTAGATTAAAGAGTCTGATTAATGATCTGGTTTATTGGAGCTTCTTATTTTAGGACCACGGTCCCCAGGTCACCTCTGTCCAACACTATCAAGGGTAATGATGTCATAAGGAAGATTTGTAGAGAGAAGGACTAAATTACAAATGAATGAATTTTTTAGGGCAAAGAAATAATTATGTGATAATTATAGGCAATTGGTTAATTGTGAATTAATTAATTATTTAACTATATAGTTTTTATTATGAAAAAAATTATGTTAAAGTAAATATTAATCAGGTTTGGATTAATATAGAGATAGTTTAATTATTATCTTATTATAAGATATTTATTTATTTAAAACTGATACTTTAAGATAAAGATAATTTTGAATTAATTGATATTTATTTTTGGATAAATATATTATCTTATATATTAATTAAACAAACAAATGAGAAAATCAGGGAGACCCTCTCAGGGATATTTTTATCCCTGAAATTTGGATTTTGAATTTCAAATTAATTTGTTTATTTAATTATTATTTTTAAATATGATTTAAATTAAATAATTAAAATAGATGTAACTCATCAGTTTTATTTAACTAAAATAAAGAATAATTAAATTAATTAATTATCTTTATAAACCTGAAAAGAAGCGATACTTTTCATAAGTTTAAGAAGTTTAATTAAGAAGTTACTGTCAGACTCTCTCTAAGAAAAGAAACAACATAATTTCCTAAACTTGAAATTCTAGAAATTTCTATAGCCTCTCTCTTCTTAATCCTCTCTAGATCTCATGTGTTGAGTACATTTAGAGAGTTTAAATCAACCTTTAAATCCTACATGCCCACACACGTTCTTGTGTGTTTGAGGATTGGCTTGGAAGGCTAAGGTGTGAGCTTTCAGAATGGATTGGAAGATTGTTGATTTATATGAAAAGATTCAAGGATACTTGGTAGGCTATGAGATGTAATCTCTATTACTTTTATGTGTTATTTAATATATCTATATATGTATGTTCCTGGCTGGCATTAATAAATTTGTTAAAAGATCCTATTTCGCTGTGTATTCTTATTTTTCTCATTTAATACCAACAATATGACCAGTGACTTATTTATGTTTGGAACAACTTCCACATCATAATAGAACTTTTTGATCCACACATCCACTTTAGCTATTTCTCAAGCCGCTATGTATTCGATTTCCATGGTAGAATCCGCAATACTGGTTTGTTTGATACTACGCCAGACTACAACTCCTCCACCAATTGTGAACACTGGTCCAGAATTCGATTTTCCACTATCTTTGTTTGATTGAAAATCAGAATCAGTGCAACCAGTAGGGTTCAGTTCACCACCTGAATATACAAGCATATATTCTCTAGTTTTCGTAAGATACTTGAGAATATTCTTTACTGCAACCCAATGAGTCAATCTAGGATTGGATTGATAATGGCTGACTATCCTTATTGCATAAAAATGTCAGGTCTTGTACACAACATGATATACATCAGACTGCCTTCAGCAGAGGCGTAGGGATGCTGTCTCATATCCTCTTCTTCTTGAGGTGTCTTAGGACACTGTTCTTTAGAAATGATAATTCCATGATGGGTTGACATATGACCATTCTTAGAATTTTGCATACTGAAGCGTTCTAGTACCTTATCAATATAAGTTGCTTGAGACAACGCCAAAACTTTATTTTGTCGATCCAGAAGGATCTGAAAGCCTAAAATATAGTTTGCATCTCCCAAATATTTCATTTGGAATTGCTCGCCTAGCCATTTCTTTACTTTTGTTAATGTTTTTACATTATTACCAATTAGTAGAATGTCATCAACATAAAGAACTAAGAAGACCACAATGTCATCTTTGATTTGTTTATAGACACAAGGTTCATCAACATTTTATTCAAAACTATACGTTTTGATTGTGTCATCAAATCTCAGATTCCAAGATCTTGAATCTTGTTTGAGTCCATAAATGGACCTAAGAAGCTTGCAAACCTTTTTCTCTATAAATAGTGTCGTTCTGGTTAAGACATATAAATAGTGTCGTCAAAATAGCCATTCAGAAATGCTATCTTAACGTCCATTTTCCATATCTCATAATCCAGCAAGCAACTATGGACAAGAGTATGCGAATAGATTTCAGCACGGCTACAAGAGAAAATATTTCTTCATAATCAACCCATTCTCTTTGAGTATAGCCTTTGGCTACAAGCCTAGCTTTGAAAGGCCCCACTTTCCCATCCGCTCCTTTTTTTCTTCTTGAACATTCATTTGCAACCAATGGGTTTAACATTTTCTTGTAGATCTTCAAGAATCCAGACGAAATTGGAATACATTGATTCCATTTCTAGGTTCACGGTGTCTTGTTATTTTTCTTTGTTAGAATCTCTCATTGCATCTCTATATGTCAATGGATCATCTTTGTTTGTGTTAGACACAAGCATTTGAACTTTGTGTTCATGGTAAATTGGTTATCTGACAACCCTCCCACCATGACGAAGCTCTCTATTATTCTGACTAAAACTTATGGCTTCTTCTTGTCATTGTTCATTGTGAACAGTTGGTGATCTATTTACTTGATCTGAAACCATTTCCTCCAGTACAACCTTACTACGAGGCTTGTGGTTATTAATATAGTAACCTTACTGCGGCCTGGTGTGCTGCTTGGTTGGGGTAGGTGGATCTAGCCATGGGACTCGTGACCATGTGGCTTTGGGGCTCGGGAATTTTTTTTACATAATTTAAAATTTGAAGGAAAAATAAATTACAAAATCCTATGCCCCAAATGGCTTTTATTTTCTAGATCTAGAAAATTAAGAACAATTCCTAAACCCAAAACACCATATAATTAACGACTATTAAGAACAAACACTTGTGAAACATACATCCATCCATTCATCACATAATACAATAATATAAGATTAATGACCGCTCTGGTAGAAATTGTTGGTAACTGGTTTACCATGTCCGTAGCAGAATGAACGGGGTGGTGGGCCTAGAAAATTCAAATTTTTTATTTAAAAATACTTTACATAACCAGATCCATTAATATGCGTACATTAATCAATGAGAAAGAAAAAGATAAGGAATTTACCAGTTATAGAACTATCAAGATTACTCACTATCTTTTTGTATCTCGTATGAACATCCAATTCAAAGCAACCTCCAAAATACTCAGACCAAGATCTTCCAAGATGTATCTCTACACCTCAAGACGCGTGTGGGCACGTAGAGTTATGGTAAGAATTTTGTGATTCACAAGATATTCTCAACACATGAGATCTTGAAATTTTCAGGTCTGAGACAATTTTTAGGGATAAGAAAAATATAACGATATATTTTTCTCTCTTGCGAAAAGCTTTTGAATTCTCTAGGATCTTTGTTCTACTTCTTGAAACTAATTTTCTATCAGATAGATTTATAAAAAGAATATTTAAATTCAAAATTTAAAATTCAAATTATAAACCAATCATAAAATAAATAAAAATATCCAAGACCTAGTCTTGTTACACGCCATTAACAGTGCAATCATTGTGTTGCACATCTCTTTTCAGATAATGTATCTTAACCACTTTTCTTTAATTATTATTTAATAATCAATTATTAAAAAAATATCTAAACGTGGTAACTAATCTTATCAGATTAATTAATGAATAAATTTCAAATTAACTCAAACTAATTTTGAATTATCTGAATTTATCTTTTCACGTTATTTAAATAAATAAAATTAATTAATTCAAAATTAATTATCTTAAATATTTAAATGCCAATTTTGAAAAATCAACATTTTATTTTAAAAATTAATTAATTTTGAAAATTAATATATTAATTAATTAATCTGTCTCATTTACATATTTGACCCCAAAAAATAAATTTCTTCCAAATATTCATTTTCCCTGATTTTTTCCCACTTTCAACTCTTACCTTGAATATTGTTGATAAAGCCATCTCGAGGACCTATGGGCCTATAATTTCAAGATCCAATAAATTTAGATCATTAATTAAAACTCTTTAATATAACAACCTTAATTTATTAATCTCAATATTATTCCACTAAAAATAGGAGACTACATTCTTGTAATTATAGACATTTATTTATTGAGTACTTTTTAAATATAAACAGTGTCCATCGATTTAATCATTACATACAATTTAATCCTTAATTAATGGTTCATAATTAAAGTAGAGATAAGATACCATTTTACCTATTTAATTATATATTGTTTCCTTAAGTTCCATTAACTTTACTAGTGAAGGTTAATTCATAAACTAATTTATGAATATGAGCTCAATAACTTTCCGGTTCCAAATGTTAACCCTTAAAAGAACCATTATTCAATTCCTCTCGGAAAGGTATAGATTCCATATCTATATATTATGTCCCCATCAATTCATATCAATGAATCCCCAAAACAAAAGTTTTTAGCCTAATCATTTTGACAAACCATAACGAGTGAATCAAAGAACCCAAATGACATAATCAAGAGTTCATAATAACTTCAGGATTAAGATCAATTTGTATATGATAATATTATTGCTATGTTTAATTAATAGTTATGAAACAAACTGTATTCAGTTAAGTATTAATAACATATCGGAGCCCGTTCATGTATTACTACTTTATACAAAGTACCCCTACTAAGATGTCCTACTACATCAATAATTCATATCCAGATTACATGTATTCATAATACTAGTGAGCCATACTTACAGTATTTAATCCAAAGATTCCATATACTTTATTTTACTGCGAACTATTTAAATTCGTTCCCTACAATCTTAATCCTCTCGTACCAATACAGGAATGTAGTCAAAATAATGAATTTGGGAATTTTTTGATATTCATATAATATTTTTCAAATAATAATAATAAACAATCAATATATGCAAAAATTCATTATAATTGTTTATTTTGTAAAACATTTTCCAATATATATGCATTCATAGGCACAATTCCCAACAATCTCCCACTTTCCCTAATGCAAATGATGCATCTCTCTCAAATCCATCTTTCTAACATGATCCTTAAAAGACTTAGTAGCCAAAGTCTTAGTAAAAAGATTTGCAAGGTCTTTTTTTTCTTAAGCTATCTTCATAACTGCTACATCTCCCTTGTGAAAATATCACTGGTCAAGTGGTACTTCCTGTCGATATGATTTCCCCTATTGTGACTCATCGGTTTCTTTGAGAGTGAACTTCTGTACCTCGTCATCCTGAAAAACAACCCCAAATCTAGGACAACGACCACCACGACTCTGACAGCTTGTCATCGCACCACCGACGCCACAACCCAAGTTATACCAGTCCGACTGAGGGGTCAAGTGAAAATAAATGAGGAGGCATTACCACCAGTTCAAGACATAAAAGTGGACGAAGGGTGACCTAGAATGGTTCGCCTTGATGGACGACAGATTGGTTCACCAATAAGGAACCCGCCAACACCAATTTGTCACCCATTACCCCTGCGAGCGCAGGAGAATGCATCAACTTGTAGAGACAATTGAAGAAACACTGCCCATAGAGAAGTTGCCTATGTTTCACGATCGCGAGATACTAGAATCCGAGTTCATGTGAATGACCAGGCTCCGCGACCTGACCAGTGAATGGTGAGCTTTGCAGAAGGTAGACAGATAGTATTCGCAGTAGCACTCTTAAAGGCAAGAGACCGATCTAAGAAGTCACTTGAACTCAGCTTAGAGTTTTCGCTATAACCATCAGTCCGATCTGTGCAATCACCTATACGCCCAACGAGGACAGTAAGCTCGCAACAGTGATCTGAGTTATAATCAGACTAGGGAAAATCCTTCAATAATGCGTGATAATGGGAATGCCCTGATTAACCAAGCTCAAGCTTGAAGGGATGAGAACCTGAATAACGCGCAACCCAAGATGGGAGCTAATGGACACCTCCCAAACAACCAGGTAATGAAAGATCGAACCCTTAAGAGGCTTTCCATGATGGAGGAGAAAA
The DNA here is from genome assembly GCF_963169125.1 of Humulus lupulus. Classification (NCBI taxonomy): domain Eukaryota; kingdom Viridiplantae; phylum Streptophyta; class Magnoliopsida; order Rosales; family Cannabaceae; genus Humulus; species Humulus lupulus. Next base: position 224,754,597 of record NC_084796.1, read on the forward strand.
TGAAGCGTCTCTTGTCCGGAAGAAATCAGGACGATTGTGATTCCGACTAGGAGCTCGAGCCTTTCGCTCCCCACATTGTTGTAACTCTGTATCCAATAAGTTTCAAGATGTCGAACATGACTTCCTACGACGGAACAACTGACCTGCCAAACCACATTGGGACTTTCAATACTCTGATGAGAGCCCACAATGTCAACATTGACCTGCGCTGCATCATGTTCCCAGCTACACTGACATGACCAACCAGACTGTGGTTTAGCAAATTTAAAATGCATTCAATCACATATTGGAAACATTTGTCGACAGAGTTTAAAAAGCAGTTTTGAGTAGCGAAAGAAGTACGACTGGAGGCCAATTCCTTGGCCAATATAAAACAACAATCGAGCGAGTCTCTCAAGGCTTATTTAAACCAGTTCACCAACATAGATCCTCGGGCTAGAGACACTGATGACATTGCTAAGCTTATTGTGATGCGGCTAGGAATCACTGTGGGAGGTGAATTATGGAAAGAATTCCAAAGGAAATGTGTGAAGAATACTGATGAGTTTCTGGTCTGAGCTCAAGAATTGATAAACCACAAGGAGGCCGAATCCACAATGGCTAGAACCAGTCAAACTCCCAGTCAGCCCACTGGAGTGGTAGCAAATATTGCAGCTACGACTCAACCCGCTACCCATAATAACCAGATGGGAAACAATAACAAGAGGAAGGAGAACAACGAAGGCGATTAGGCAGGGTCTAAGAAAAAAAAATCCAGGGATAAGTACGCCTCAATATTCACTGCGTATACTGACATGGCGGATACATGAGAAAATATATACCTGGCGAATTCTGCTCGCCTTCTATGGAAAAAGCTAGAGCCCATGAGAAATCAACGGGCAAAGAGAGACCCAACCAAGTTTTGTCGCTACCACAATGACATAGGCCACAATACTGACGATTGTCTTCATTTAAAAAATGAGATTGAGACCCTAATTTGAGTTGGACCATTAGCACAGTACGTCCGAAATCGGGTAGCTCCCAATTTGTTGGCTGTCCAGAATACATGACCAGCTTCAGGAAATCAAGTGAATCCACCACCAGCTTTTCCAACTCTAGAGAACCAACTTGCCCCTCCTCCAATCAAGGGGAAAGATAGAACCATGATCGCAGACGGACCTCACTTGGCCGACACAAGTAGTGGGGCCCAGAAAAGGTATGTCTAGGAGCTAAAAGCTCATTATGGTGTAGTGTTCACTTCGGAGTAGCGGTAGTCAAAGCAACAAAAAATGGACAAACATGTAATAACCAAGGTTATTATTTTCTAATAAGCTACTTAAATATGACCTTAGGTTTAGTTTTGTTAGTTTATAGCAATGACTTGAGTGGTGGAATTTAAAAAGATTGCTTTAAGTTTAAATTATTTATTTTAAGGTATGATCTTGGAAATAATTATAATTAAGATAATTATAATTATTAAAGCTAGTAATTTATGAGATTTTTAGTATATGATTAAATTAGAATATAGTTTTAAGATTTTATTAAAGAATAATGTACACATCTTTAATGGTAGCTCAAGCAGTATACATATGGCATAAAAATAAGTCACAAAATTTGAAATTTAGAGTGTATAGCCAGAAAACCCTACAGTTTTATTAGGTGGAATTTTTCGTAAATTAATTTATTAAGTTATAAAGTTAAATTGAAGAACCAAGTGGAGACTTACCTAGTCTTGGGCGTGTAGCATAAAAATAGGATAGTTTTTGACTCATTTTGAACTTGCATGGATAGGTATCACACTAGACTTGAACTAAGTAAATATGTTGAAGAAGAACCATTTTGAACTAGTTTGAATTTGAATATGTTAGGTGTAGGCGTGAGCATGAGTGTAGAGTAACTAGCGAGAATTTGACTACATATTGTTAAAGATGAGTATGTGTGACATTTAGAGAGTACTTTTAGCACTTTGAATAGGTAAAATGGTGGCTGGACGAAACTACCTAGGGGAGGGAAAGCTTGAATTTTGAAAATTTGTTAAATGGAGGTGGAGAGAATTAAGGAAAAAGGTAAGGGTTGGGGTTGGAGCCTATAAATAGAGCCTTTGACCACTTCATTTTTCACAAAAGATTTAAAGCCTCTTATTTTCAAAATCCATAGCTCCCAAAAGCTCTCATATTTTTGCCCCATAAACACATCATAGCCGAACCACTATAGCCTTTATACTGCTTGAGAATTCATTTCTTCTATTTTTCTATTAATTCTCAAACACCATTGTCACTGTACAACCCTATAGTCGAAACACTAAACCCTATCAAGACACTATATTGCCGAATTCAACTCAACTATTAAAGCTCTTGGTGTCGCTGTTGGAGATAGGCATTAGAGTGAAGGCTCGGGATTTCATATTTTTGTTTTAGGTTAAAGGTATGAATTTTATGAGATTTAGAATTTTTGGAAGTATAGTTTTATTATAAGTCTCTAATTTAAATCTTCTATGTCATATATAAGGTTTTGGAGGAGATCTATTAGCACAAGAAATCACTTTTCTTCTTTTTTTCCACACTCAAGGTAAGGAAAAATAGGTAGTTTATTTTATGACCTATTAAGTGATTTGTATGACCTAACATGTTAGGTACAAAAAGAGATAACCGTGGCTGGACCTAAGGTGTTAAAAAATGTATGACAGACCTAAGTTGATGTCTAGTAGGCATGATTGTAAAACTTGTATGACAGACCTAAGTTGATGTCCGGGGCTTAATTGCCACCCACTTTATAATCACTTACCTTTCTCTTATAACTGTATTGTTATTATGACCTATGTTATGACTTAGAATATATTATGATCCTGTATGATTAGTATAAATTAGCATTGTTATGAACACTTGTATGAACTTATGGTATGTTTGTTATGACTATGTGGTTATATGATTGCTTGTTTGTATTTTCCTTACTAGGCTTAAAAGCTCACTCCTTATGATGTTATTGTGCAGATAATAGACAAGTGGGACCTAAGAGCTTAGTGATGTAGTCATCTGGACCATATAGTCGAGGAATGATCAACAGGCCTATGACTTTACTCACAAAGCATTTTCTTTTAAGTTTTCTTTTTATTCAAATGTTGCTCAATTCATTTTGTTAAAAACCTTATTTCATTTTTTGTAAAGACATGGGATCCCTTTGCTTATTATGATTTTCTTATATAAAGGAGCAATATTTATGTTTATGATCCATGATGTGTTCTCAATAATATTATGAGAAATTAGGGGGTTACAAAACAATCCATCATTTTTAGGAAAGAAGACATAGGCCATGTCCAATTCCCTCATAATGATCCGCTTGTCATAGCCATTCAGCTCACAAACTGTAGAGTTCGAAGGATCTTGATCGATAATGGGAGCTCCATGAACGTGCTATTCAGGTCCACTCTAGAAAAGATGGGGCTATCAATAGCTGATCTAAAGGCGACCTCCACAAATATATACAAGTTTTCAGGTGAAGCAATGATAGCCATCAGAACGATTGAGCTCGTTGTAACCATTGGTGATGAAACACATGCTGCAGCAAAGACGTTCGAGTTCATCGTAATAGATTGTGCGACTGCCTATAACGCCATTTTGGGGCGACCATCCTTGATGAAATCCAAAGCAATAACTTTGGTCCACCACTTAGCTATGAAGTTCCCTTCACCCACTGGGATATGCATAGTAAAGGGGACTAGCTCACTGCCAGGGAAAGCTATAGCATTTCCATGAAGGGAAGGTCACAACCGGGCAGTAGGCCATTGTTATAATTTAGGAAACTGAGGGGCCTCGGGCAATGATTGTCGTCAAAAGGGGGATTAGAACCTCAGGTGGTAGAATACGAGGCTGCCCAACAAGAAGAAATTGACCCAAGGATAGGCGAAGATTGATCTGAGCTTCAAGCCTTGGAGGAGCTAGAAGAGGTAATTCTCGACTAGGAAGCAACTTCAAAGGTCGTAAAGATTTGAAAAAATCTCAGTGCTGAACACAAAAGGGATCTAATCGAGTTCTTAAGAAATAACCTCGATGTCTTCGCCTGGTCACATGCCAACATGGTAGGAATTAGTCCGAGCATAATTATGCACACATTGAATTTGGACAGGAACGTACCTACCAAACAACATAAGAGAATGTTATTGGGGAAAGAAGGACAAGAAGCCCTGGAGGAAGGGGTAGCTCGCCTCTTAAAATGTAGATTCATTAAGGAGGCAAAATATTCGACATGGATAGCCAACCCCGTCCTGGTTCCAAAACCAAATGGAAAGTGAAGGATCTGCATCGACTTCTCCGACCTCAACAAGGCCTGCCCAAAGGACTGTTTTCCTTTGCCAAGGTTTGATCAGCTCGTTGACGCCATAGTTGGTCACGAGCTCATGTCTTTAATGAACGCGTATTCTGGATATAACCAAATCGCGGTGAACCCTATAAAACAAGAGCATACCAGCTTTATGAACGACCTGGAAGAATGTTTTGGCGTACTAAGAAAGTACGACATAAAGCTAAATCCCCAAAAATGTACCTTCGGGGTCTGTCCGGGAAATTCCTAGGCTTCATCGTCAACTCAAGGGGGATTGAGGCTAATCCTGAGAATATTAGATCACTGTTAGAGATGCCATCGTCCATGTTGCAGAAAGAGGTCCATATTCTAACTTGAAAGGTTGCTGCCCTTAACCGGTTCGTGTCAAAGTCTACCGATAAGTGTCTCCCCTTATAAAATTTGTTCAGGGGAAACAAATGATTTGAATGGACCAATGAATGTGAGAGGGAAATTCAAGATCTAAAGAGGCACCTGGCCAAACCCCCCATCCTGTCCAAGCCCGTTACTAGGGAAGATTTACACCTCTACCTAGCAATAACCAAGAACACAGTCAGCGCCGTTTTAGTTTCTAGAAGCAAATAGAGCACATAAACTAGTATATTATATTACTAAAAGGCTTCTGGGAGCTGAGTTTTGATACCTTTTGATCGAAAAACTTGCGTTCTATCTGATCCTAGCCTTAAGGAAGCTTAGGTCGTATTTCCAGTTCCACGCCATACACGTCCTAATTGATCAACCTCTAGGGAAGGTCTTGCAAAAACCTGAAGCAACGGGATGTTTCCTGAAGTGGGCCATCAAACTCAGTCAGTTTGAGATTTGTATAAGCTACAAGGAACCATAAAGGGGCAGGCCCTTGCTGATTTTGTGGCCGAATGCACCAGTTTCTAGCACAAGCCTATGAGAGAACCAGTCTAAGAATTGTGGAAACTCTTTGTCGATAGGTCATCAAACGAGAACGGATCTAAAGCTGGGATAATTTTGATTACACCAGAAGGGCATCACTTTCACACAACTCTCAGATTTGGATTTGGTGCCTCCAATAACGAGGCTGAATACATGGCATAGTTGGCTAGAATCCAGATCGCCAAGGAGTTAAAAGCAAAGGCTATCCAATGATTTAGTGATTCTCAACTAGAGGTGAACCAAGTACTGGGAGAGTATCAAGCTCATGGGATTAAGATTGCAGCTTATCTTCCCAAGGTAAAAAGCGAGTTGTCGTAATTCAAATTCTACTCCATAGAGCAGGTCCCACGTGAGCATAATACAAATGAAGACGCTTTTGCCCAACTTGCCACAACCAAAGAAGTGGACACATTAAATGTAGTCCCAGTTGAGTTTCTCGACATGCCCAGTATAGAGGAAGAATCAAAAGAAGTCAATATGATCCGCGAAGGCTTGACCTGGATGACTCCAATCATGGAGTATCTCACCTACGGAAAACTACCCAAGGATCGCAAGGACAAGCGAAAATTGTTGTACCATGTCCCGAGGTATGTTCTAGTTGAGAGAACTCTTTATAGACGAGATCATTCCATGACACTCCTCAAAAGTATTTTGCCTGAGGAGGCCTAGACTATCCTTAAAGAAGTCCACAAGGGATTCTGTGGAGACCACGTTGGGGGGCAAAGCCTGTCACTAAAAATATGAAGGCACATATATTCTTGGCCTACCCTAAAGAAAGACTGACCTCATATGTTCAAAAGTGTGACAAGTGCCAACATTTTTTGACGATTTCCTGGGCTGCACCCGTAGAATTAACCATGATCTCCTCGCCTTGGCCGTTTTCCATCTGAGGAATAGATTTAATTGGTTCATTACCCACTGGCAAGGGAGGAGTTCTCTATGCTGTGGTCGTTATCGATTATTTTACAAACTAGGTCGAAGCCGAGCCATTGGCAACTATAACTTCGAAGAGAAGACTTGACTTTGTGATAAAGAACATAATATGTCATTTCAGACTCATGAAGAAGATTGTGTCAGATAACAGGACTCTATTCGATAGCGACCGATTCGTGAACTTTTGTGAAAAATATGGTGTGATCAAGAGATTCTCTTCAGTAGCATACCCCTAGGCTAATGGACATGTCGAGGTAGTGAATAAAACTCTCAAGACCAACTTAAAAGAAATTGGAGGATGCTAAAGGGCTGTGGCCTGAACAACTCAAGCAAGTACTTTGGGTATAGAACTTCACATCGTACCTCTACTAGGCACACTCCCTTCTCACTAACCGTCGGTAGTGAAGCTATGCTCCCAGTTGAGACCTTAGTGGCCTCATATAGGCAAAGAACTTTTGACCAGGAGCGGAATCACAACTTCTTACAAGCATCCTTGGACCTAATTGAAGAATGGCGAGAAGAATCACAGATCCAACTCACCCACTATCAATAAAGGGTAACCTGATACTTCAACTCAAAGGTCAAAGAACGAAGGCTCGACCTGGGAGAATTAGTACATAGAAAAGTGTTCCTAGCCAATAAGAATCCTAACGATGGTGTTCTAGGCTCAAACTGGGAAGGACCATACCAGATCGTGGAACTTTCAGGTTAGCTGGGTTAAATGGAGAGATAGTTCCCTGAACTTGGAACGATGTACATTTGAATAAATACTATCAATGATAGGGCCTATTTTTAAGTTCAGTTTATGTTATCGTTTTGGAAGGCTTAATTATAAAAGCCATTTACTTTACTTTTTTCTTGAATTAATAAAAGGGTTGCTGTGTAGTTTAAACACGGTACCAAATTCTTTACTAAATCTTGTTCTGTACGAGTTTGTTTTGTAAAAGAGATCTTGAATATTTATAAATTCTAGCCACTTGGGGGGCATATACCCTTAGTTTAGTCTTTGAAAAATTCTACAACTTAGAATATTTTTTTTGCAACTTAGAATTTGGAAATTTTACAGTTTTTGTAAAGATCGATTTTTCAAAACAATTCTGAATATGAACTAAGTTGAGAAAATTCAAAGCAAAGGAAAAACCCTGGACTAAATCAGGTACGAGGCCCCAAACTAAATCAGGAAAAACCCTGGCAGAGGCCCCAAATTTCCTAATAAGGTTTAGGACCTTGATTAGGAGGCCGGGAGGGCCATAATTGATTTATTATGGTATTTAATGGTTATATGCATGTTTACGTTAATTATATTATTATATGATGGTGAATGCATGCATATGGGAGAATTTATTGTTGTGAGGGTATTTTGGTAATTTGGCCACTGTGGGCATAATTGTGTATTTTGGGTGCATGATTGTGATTAATTAATATAGCCACATTATAAGGTGGATTGGTTCGAGCTTTTTGACATGAGACGATCATGAGATGTAAGTGTTCGGTCTAGTCATAACGGGTTTAAGTTCGGGGCTCGGGGTGAGTCTCGGGGTGAATTTAATTATTAGAGCATTACCAGGAATTAAAGGGTAATGGGTTATGATTTATTGGTATTTGAGAATGTTGAGATTAGCGGGAATTGGAGAGCGTTGATTATAATTAACGGTATAAGTTGGAAATGACGAATTTACCCTTGGGAGTGCTTAGAAGCTTTTAGATTGGCCTAGGGGCATTATGGTATTTTGACCTTAAGGATTTATATCAGCTCATTTAGTTTGGAAGGCTGTGGAAAAGTGTAAAACAGAGCATCAACCTCATCATTTTCTTCTCTCCCGTGCATGTTCCTCCCTTCATTTCCCTTTGAATTTTGAGAGGCCAAATTGAGGAGTTAAGCTAGGAGATCAAAGGTGGGAGCTTAGGAACTTGATTCAGCCATGAAAGGGGATTCAAAATCAAGTTTGAGGTAAGTTCTAGCCATGAGTTTCATGGTATACCCTGTTTTTCTATTAAGTTTTCAGTTGACGATTTTGATGTGTTAGTTGCGAATTAATGGAAGTTCTTGGGTTTGGAAACTTGGGTTTTGATGAGGGTGAGATGTTGATGATGTTTAGAGGTTAAATTGGGTGTTAGGTTGGTGTTTTGGATTGGTTTGAGGGGCTGGTTCCAAGGGAAAAACGCAGGAGAGTTTGCTGGTTTTTGGGTTGATCAGGGTAATGTGCCGCGGCCTGGCTATGGCATGCCGCGACCTGAGTGTGCTTCTGGGTAAATTTAGGCCTCTGTCTGAGGGTGAGCTGCGGCATGGCTATGGTGAGCCGCGGCCCATCAGGGCAGATTTGGCCAGAATAGGGTTTTTGACTTGGGGATGCTTGCCATAGGCCTCGGGGTTAATCCTACTACTCGGTTAAGTGTGGATTGATGTCCCGGAGGCTAGATATTGGTTTGGGAACCTATGTTGGTCATTTTTATTAATGGTATCATATATGTTTGGTTATGACTAGGTGACCGCTAAAGGACTAAAAGATGATCGTTCTCAAAGGTCGTTTCTTTTATTAATTCTCGCTCGAACCCAAGGTAAGAAAACTGCACCCCATGTGTGACATGCATGGTTATGTTTGATGCATGTTGGATGTTTAAATGTAAACATTGATAGCATAATGAATGCTTGGAAATCTTGCCCATTTGCATATGATTATTATTGAGGCATGCTGGATGATTAAGTGTGATGCGTGTGATGCACAAGAAACATATGATTAGGGCATGCCATGAATGATGAATATGAGATTGGTCAGAGCTTGAGTCTTTGGGTTTGTGCATGATCATGATTATGCTAGCAACTGTTTAGTAAGCATGCTGAATGCCCTATTCTTGGATAACTGGCATATGATACATATTGATAGCATTGCTTACTTGTGCATGGTACTGACTAATTAGTCAGATTTGGCAAAGGGGCTAGTATCAACTGTGAAGCTGTGACTCATTAGTCAGGTTCGGCAGTGGTACTGGGCACTGGTCACGTTGCACTGACTCATCAGTCAGAATTGGCAAAGGTGTTAGTATCAACTGTGAAGCTGCGACTTATTAGTCAGGTTCGGCAGTGATATTGGACACTGGTCACATAGCGCTGACTCATTAGTCAGAACGGCCTTAGCGTGTATCACGCAAGCCAACAAAGATTAGATCTAATCGACCATCAGCATTGAATGACTCAAAGAGCATTAATGCCAGACCGACCTTGAGGGTCGATGAATGAAATAAGAGCTTGGAGGCTAGTGGCTTACCTAGCAGCCACTCTCCCACTTGAATCATGTGATGTTCACTCATCGGTTTGAAAGCTTTACGCTCAGTGTGATTATAATGATAATCATTTGATAATGTTTATATATAGTGTTATGTTTTCTTGCTGGGCTTCGGCTCACAGGTGCTATGTGGTGCAGATAAAGGCAAGAGGAAGCTGGACCATCCTTGAGTTGAGGAGCTTAGGTGATGATGTGTACATATGCGGCTGCTCGTCCACCACGGCCGAGGTTTAAAGTGGAACTAGGGTTGAACCATGTTTTGCCGCGTAGAACGGCCTGTTGTAAATATTTTCTGTAATAAACTCTGAAATTATATTTTCGGGATCCCAATGTATATATTAAACGTTCTAGTGAAACGTTACACCCTAACCAATATGTTTAATCCCTAAACCGCTAATCATACTTAGTTACACGTTTTTGGCCAAATGACTCGATTAGCGAGTTTAGCACTGTTTACAAGGCACACCGTAACGGTCCCTGGAGTTGGAGCGTTACATCTTTCACCAGTTGATCTTGGAATTTTGTGAGATATCACCCCCACAGCTCGGCGTCCCGGAAAGAGAAGTCACTTTCCTGGTTAAAGCCCCAACTTGTAGAACATTTTTTCCAGGGACTCTGCTAGGTCTACATCAGCTCTCTTAATCTTCAACTGGAGCTCCTACATGTGTGCATCGACTCTTTCGAGCTTCAACTAGAGCTCCTTGTCCTTTCCTTGAAGCTAGTAGCAACTTTGGATCACCTTCAAGGTATGTGCCTTGACGATCTTCTCATTGTTCTGGGAGGTCTCCAGATCCACCTCAAGCTGTCGAGTCTTTTCACAGATTTCTCTGCCACATCAAGGGAAAAAAAACTCGTTCTCCAACCTGGATTTGGGAAAAACATGACTGCATTAAAATATAAATGAAGGGTTGGATTACGAAAACTTTGGGATAAATTTTGAGAAAGCAGCAAAGAAACACATGATCAGAAACATCCCTAGGGCAAAGTTCAGAACGGATGGGGAGAACTCTCCCTCAATTGCTTCCATCTCCTCGAAGGAGAGGTGATTGAGATGTGCGACCACATGGTTGGTAAGGCCCTGGAATGGAGCTTGGAGGTGGTCGGGAAATTTTCCCACCTCGATAGGAGGAGGTGGGATGACAACAAGAAGAGTTATCTAGATAACCTGGGGCACTGCGGAATCAGTCACCTGGGGAGTTGGGGGGGGGGGGGGATTTCCTTGATTGTTACTATTGAAGCTCATGGTTGGGACGACGTGGTCTCTTTGGCCATGGCATGAGTTTTTATTGAAGCTCCAGCCTCGGAGACGACCTTCTTCGAGATCCGCTGCATCTTAACTGTGGGGCCAGAACTGCTAAGGGTGCTTTTGAGGTCCATGTTGCATAGTGACGTCCTTGTCTAGGTCTTCACGATGCTTAATCACAACCTTCCTAGGATCATAGCGAGCTAGCACAAAGTTAGCACCAGCTCAGTTAATATCATTGTTATTGTTACCTTGGCCAGAGGTGCCGACTGTTGCCCCCGACTTTGTCCGACCTGAATTATTATCTTGGTTGCCTCAGGTGCCTCGTCTACACACCAAGGGTGCGACCACCGCCACTTCCTCGACGTCTTCTATGGTGGCCATGGGCCTGTTCCTAGGAGGACCTCGAGGTTTTAGAGCCAAAGATTTTCCCTCCTTTATAAGACCACATGCCAACATTGTAATGCCCCGACCATTTCTAAGACCTCGGACCACCAAAACTACTAAGACATAGCTACTAATTTGATACAAACATAAGAAATAACATATCTTTATTTAATACCCCAAAATAAATATTGTGCAAAATACAAAGTAAAATATGAAATATAAAATACGGTATAGGTACCCATTGTTTAATACATAAGAACATAAAACATAACTTAAATCAATTGTTTAAAAAAGTAAGTGCGGAAATACATAAAACATAAATAAAAAGACTTAAAAACAACGTCATCCTCGATCGTCACGCAGTCCATTCAATCCATTCATCCTTAATACACATGCCAAGAATCTTTTCGCCTTCAATATTCATTTTCCTACATCAAGATAAAATAAAGGAATGAGCCTAATGCCCAGCAAGGAAAATCTACCAACAACATATCTCATAAATCATGAACATAAGACTATATAAAAAACATATACTATAAAACATATGACTATAAAAACATATATCATATGGGACTAAAATATTAATGGCCATTAACTCATCGTGATACCATCTAGGTCCTCTGTCTACTAATCGAGGTAGGTTAGGTCCTCAGTTTACTAATTGAGGTAGGGTAAATCATAACTCTAAACCATGAAAATGATAAAAATTCTTGGGGCTTCCTATCTAAGCAAGCCATATGCCCAAGCTACTATAAAACATATTCTTGGGGCTTGTTATCTAAACAAGTCATATGCCTAAGGACTATAAAACATATTTATACATATACATATTATAGCATAAAACATATCATAACATAAACATATAAGCACATATAATCTATCCTATTTTCCTTACCACAAACTAGGATATTTGAGAACAAGAGCGGGATTAGAACACTCCTAAAAACCAACAGCACAAACCATGAGTATTTCTACAGAAAGGAGATGAAGAAGAATACTAAATCATCAAAGAAGAAACTTACCGAGAAAAACCTTAAGTTCTTAAGAAACTTAAACACCTAACCAAGAATCATAAACAAGAGTTAGGATTTAAAAGAAAATAAAAGAAAACTAAAGAACCATGAAGATCTGAATTTAAGGATAAGAATACCTTGAATGATCTAAACCCCAATACTGAAATCTCACTATATCTCACTTCCCAAGTATTTAGAAAAGCTTATATTGATAAAGTTTTAACCCAAAACCCAAGTGTTTCTCTCCATAGTAATCTTAGCAACTTGGAGGCTATGAACAAATGCTTGAAGAATGAAGAAAATGACTGAGTACTAGGTCCTATTTATAGAGTTCAAGGAGTGAAGCTAACTTTTAGTTTGAATAAATAAATGAGTTTAAAATGAAAAAGATTTGAATTTCCGTTCAACAGATGCCCAGAACTCGGTCAAAATCGTTCAAAGGCAGGTCCAAGTGGTTAAGGTTGTTTTTAAATTTTAAAATCCTCAAGATTAAAAAATGATGCACCAGGGGCAATATATCGCCTACCCTGGGCGATATATTTCCTAGACCATTTTCCCGAACCTCGTTCGATCGTTTGTGCGAAGTCGACATGTTTTCTGTATCTTCCGTAGGCGATATATCAGTCCCTATAGCTGCGATATATCGACATATGTTGTTATATCAAACATGTATTTGCACTTTTTCATCATATTTTGAAATGATAAAATTGCTTTGACTGAGTCTAAATGTGTTCCTAATAGTTTCTGGAATGTTCTAGAGCTTCTAGATCTTTCTTTTATTTAAACTATTCATAAAAAATGCTTAAATCCTTAATAAACATCATTATGACAAGTGTCATGCTCTTATTAATTCTATCTAAATCTTAGGTTATAATTAATAATATTTCTATAACCAGCAATATTAATCAAACCTTATGTTATAATAAGTATTTCTAAACTATAGGTTAAACTTATAAAATCCATAACGGTTGCTATGAGTTTCCAACTAATTCCCGGCTTGAACCAAAATCCAAGGAATCTAACATACTACAAACTACTACTAACTTCTACTACTATTTAGCTAAGTAAAAATTATGGGAAACTACAATTCTCCCCTACTTAAAAGAATTTCATCCCCGAAATTTACTTACCAAACAATTCCGGATACCGTGCTAACATGTCTTCCTCCAACTCCCACGTTGCCTCCTGTTTAAAACTATTACTCCATAGGACCTTGACTATCAGAATACTCTTTGTAACGCCTTGCTAATTAGGGTCTGTCACGAAGTGTGTTTATAACCAGTGCTGGACTTGCTAAACAAGTCATTTGGACTAAACGTGCGATTAAGCCACTAAAGGTTTAGGCATTAAATTTTTTGTCAACTCATAAGTATTTTCATCAAGTTAAAAGCATGTTCTTTACACGGGATCCCAAAAAACATCAGTTTAAAAGTTAATTACAACACTCAAGTTACACAATAAGCCGACTTAGGCGGCAAAAGCTGGGTTTAACCCTAGTTCCCTTGAGCATCTCGGCCGTGGTGGTCGATCGGACTGCCTATGTACATATCACTGCTATTGCCCTTCAACTCATGGCTGGTTGAGCTTCTCTTTACCTTTACCTGCACCACAAAGCACCTGTGAGCCAGAAGACTCAGCAAGAAAACATAGTTAACAGTTCACAGAATAAAATGCCTATCAAGCAGTAATAATTGAAGCTGGTATGTTCATTAAGCAAACTGGTAACCATGGAGTCACACAAGTGCGTATCGCACTTTCTTTCAAGTTGTTGGCATCCGAGCCAGTCAAGTGCGTGTCGCAATCCCAGGGTGGCCCAGCCATGGTGGCCTACACTCCACGTGCACCATGCCAATCTTAACTTATAAACTAAGTTCTTTAAACCCTTGACTTATAAGTCAAGCCACCACGTGCCTTCAGCTTATAAGTTGAAGCCTTGGGACTCTCGACTTTTAAGGCGAGTCTCCCAGAGTCCAATATACTCTCAACTAATAAGTTGATCCTCACTTAACATCCTAATAACTCTCTGGTTTATAAACCAAGCTCCACGGTCACAACAGACAACCACATATTTCACATAGCATACATATCAACAATTACAATGGATTATAATACATTCAAACGATAGTCATAGGCATAATCATAATTATGCGCATTACAGTGTACCTAATCAGTTATTCGCAAACATAATTATAATCATGCTCATTAACAAAGTCAAAGCCTTATTCATCTCTACATTCACCACATTGATTAAGCCCTAATCACGCATTCACATAACGGGTGCAGTTTTCTTACCTTCGATCTGTATGCAAGTTACTAGCGACGCCCCTCTAAGTACGATCCCCGATTCAAGCCCTTAGCGTAAACCTAGTCACAACCATAATAAGGAAGTTACATCAACAACAAGTAAATAAAAGCTTCCAGACCAAATCTTAGCCTCTGGGACATCGAATTCTACTTAACAAGGAAGTAGAATCGATCTCGAGCCCAAATGGTTAAGTCTCCCAACCTAAAAATCCCATTAAGCCCCAAGAACCCGAGCCGCCACCCGCCTCTAATTCCAGAGGCTCGGCCTCCCTGGAAAACCAACGCGCATTGCACTGCGCCCCTGAGGCGCTGCGGCGCGCCTCTGCCTCCGAGCCCTCCTGGCTCGCATTTCCCTTCGCAGGCCGCGACTCACCAGAAAAGAGCCGCGGCTCAGCCCCACGAACCCAGAATTTTCTGGGTTTTTCTTCAGCCGAACCCAACTAAAACTCATCCAATTCCATCCCAATCTTCCAATTCAATTCCCATAATCTATAAACTCCTTCTCACCAACCAAACCCAGCTAATTACCATAGTAAAACTCATCAAAATTCTCAAACCCAACCTCCTAACCATCAAGCATGCATAAACTTAAACTTCAGTCAATAACCACAGAAACATCAAGAGAAGTTGAGTTTAAATCTTACCTCAAAGATGAAAAATGCCCTTGAACTAATCCTCAAGTCTAGCACCTTGATTCCTAAGCTTTTGATCTTCAATTTCCTAAAAAATTCCTCAAGCTTCCATGGTGCATAGAGAAAATGAGGGAGAGAGAAAGGGAGAGTTGCTGCTGTATTTTTCCTTCCTTTAATTTCCTTAATCTTCTAAAAAATTCCCAGCTCACCTTACACTATACTTGGAGAGAAAATGACTAATTTGCCCCTTGCCCTTAGCTTATTCATCAAGTGTTCACAAGGGCAATTTTGTCCTTTGCCTCAAATCCCGCTATCCACAATTTACATCCTATAATTCCCATTACTTACAATATTCTCACATGATTACCAATAAATTCCCATTACCCACTAATTCTCGGTAATGTACTAAATTACTAAAATACCCCTAAGCTCACCCCGAGCCGGGTATTAAAATCCCATTGTGACTTTTTCGCTAACTTGCTCATCGGGATCGCCTCTCTTCGAGTAAGCCAAATATATCCACATGATAATGTGGTCTCTATCACACACACAAATATTTGCATTTATTCCCCGAACGGGTCAAATTACTAAAATACCCTTCTTATAAGAAACGGGCCCACATACACATATTTAATATCTCTAACATGCAAACATAATTATATTATAATATAATTCACATAATAACTCAATTATTGCCTCCCGACCCCCTAATCCAGGCACTAAGCCACATTAGGAAATTTGGGACGTTACACTCTTAGGCCGAATTCCTTCATCCCTCTATCTAGGATGCTAACCGGTCGTTCCTTGTAACTCAAGTCTTTCTGGAGTGCTATCGTATCATACTTGAGGATGTGAGATGGGTCTGACACATATCTATGCAGCATCGAGATGTGGAACACATTGTGATTATCTGCTAGAACTGGCGATAGGGCTAATCTATATGAAACTGTTCCCACCTTGTCCAATATCTCAAAAGGACCTATAAACCGAGGACTAAGCTTGCCTTTCTTCCCAAACCGCTTCACACCTTTCATAGGAGATATCTTAAAGAAGACTTGATCTCCAACTTTGAATTCCACATCACACTGCTTAGCATCTGCATAACTTTTTTGACGGCTCTAAGAAGCGAGCATATGCTTTTGAATCAATGTTACTGTATCCTGAGCTTCTCTAACAGTTTCGGGTCCAAGAAGTTGCCTTTCTCCTACCTCATCCCAATGTAGCGGCGATCGACACCTCCTTCCATAAAGTAACTCATAGGGTGCCATTCTGATCGTTGATTGGTAGCTATTGTTGTAGGAGAACTTTATTAGTGGCAAATACTTACTCCACGATCCTCTAAAATCGAGTACACAAGCACGCAACATATCCTCTAAAATCTGTATGGTACGCTCAGATTAACCATCTGTCTGAGGATGAAATGCCGTACTAAGACTTAACTTGGTACCCATGGCTTACTGCAAGCTTCCCCAAAATCTCGATGTAAACACCAATCCTCTATTGGATACTATGGTCTTAGGGATTCCATGCAGTCGTACTATTTCTCGGACATAAATGTCTGCTTACTGATCCGCTGTTGGCGTAGTCTTGACAGGCAGGAAGTGAGATGACTTCGTTAGTCTATCTACTACTACCTAAGCTGAGTCGTGTTGCTTATTTGTTCGTGGTAAACTTGTCACGAAGTCCATGGCTATATCATCCCACTTCCATTATGGAATAATAAGTGGTTGCAACAAGCCTGCAGGTCACTGGTGTTTTGCATTCACTTGCTGGCATACTAAGCATTTAGACACATATTCTGCTACGTCTTTCTTCATTCCTGGCCACAAATACAACACCTTGAGGTCCTGAGTCATCTTGGTCGACCTTGGGTGAACTGAGTATGGGGTATTGTGCGCTTCTTCAAAAATCTTCATCTTAATCCCATGATCATTCAGCACGCATACCCGGTCCTTATATCTCAAGAACCCCTGTCCTGATATCGAGAAATCTGTGGACTTGCCTTCTTTAACTGCAACTATGTGAGATACTAATGTGTCATCATGCCCTTGTCCGATCTGTATATCTTCTAACAGACTTGACTGGATGGACAAGTTAGCCAGTTTACCAATGACTACTTATATTCCAGCATTGATCAACTCTTGCTGAAGCGGCTTTTCTATTCCGACTAACGCTGCTAGATTTCCATAACTCTTCCTGCTTAGCGCATCAGCAACTATGTTTGCTTTTCCCGGATGGTATAGGATTTCACAGTCATAATCCTTTACTAATTCTAACCACCTGCGCTGCCTCATGTTGAGCTCTTTCTGTGTGAAGAAATACTTTAAGCTCTTGTGGTCCATATAAATCTCACATCGTTCTCCAAAAAGATAATGGTGCTAGATTTTCAATGCAAAGACCCCCGCTGCCAACTTCATATCATGCGTTGGATAGCGTTGCTCGTATTCCTTCAGTTGCCTTGAGGCATAGGCTATTACTTTGTCATTTTGCATCAACACACAACCCAAACCTTGCTTCGACGCATCACAGTAGACTGCAAACTTGTCGTTGGGTGTCGGTACACAAAGTACTGGTGCTGAGCATAGTATATCCTTAAGCAACTGGAAGCTCTCTTCACATCTGTCTATCCAATTGAACTTTTGTTGTTTCTGGGTCAGGTTGGTAAGCGGAGTGGCTATCTTAGAAAATCCATCTACAAACCTCTGATAATGGCCTTCTAGCCCAAGCAAACTTCTAACCTCTGACGCATTCTTAGGTCATGGTCAATCCTTCACAGCCTCTACCTTAGTTGGGTCTACAACAACTCCATCCTTGGATACAATGTGGCCGAGGAACGCTATTTGCGAAAGCCAAAATTCAAACTTCTTGAACTTTCCATAAAGTTGATGCTCTTTCAGTCGCAACATGGTCATTCTTAAATGTTCCTCGTGCTCGACTTCGTCCTTTGAGTACACCAAAATATCATCGATGGACACTATGATGAATTTTTCCAAGTAATCCTTGAAGACTCGATTCATTAAATCCATAAATGCGGCTGGAGAGTTGGTAAGACCAAAAGATATAACTAGAAATTCGTAATGTCCATATCGAGTTCTAAAAGCTGTCTTGGGAATATCCTCTTCCCGTACCTTGAGCTGGTGATACATAGACCGTAGACCAATCTTTGAAAACACGGTCGCTCCTCGGAGTTGATCAAACAAGTCGTCAATCTGGGGTAGTGGGTACTTATTTTTAATTGTCACCTTATTCAACTCGCGGTAATCTATACACATCCGCATGCTTCCATCCTTGTTCTTCACAAATAGAACCGGTGCTCCCGATGGTGAATGGCTCGGTCTAATGAAACCCAAGTCTAAGAGTTCTTGTAGCTGCGTCTTTAACTCCTTGAGTTCGATAGGTTCCATCTGGTATGTTGCCTTTGAGATAGGCTCGCTCCCTTGTACTAGTTCGATTGTGAAGTCAATTTCCTGAGTCGGCAGCAACCCTGGTAAGTCATCAGGAAATACGTTTGGGAATTCTTTTATGGTGCAGACGTCTCCAACCTTTAGTGGTGTTTCCTTTACCACATCCGTGACGCTGGATAAGAATGCGTGACATCCTTTTTCTATCATCCTCTGAGCTTTGAGAGATGAAATAAGCGGCGTACGTAGTCCTGAAACCTTTCCCATAAAACATAGTCTCTTATCGTCAGAAGTTTTGAACATCATTTTCTTGCACCTACAATCGATGGTTGCGCCTTGCCTTGTTAGCCAATCCATTCCCAGTATTACGTCAAAGTCTTTGATCTTTAGCTCTATCAGGTCTCCTTCTAGTTCTATGTCCTCAATTTTGATCGGTACTCCTCGTACTATCCGTGATGATAGGACTACTTCGCCCGAAGGCAATTCTGTCACAAACCTAGTTCTAAATATTTCACAAGTTTTGTCTAATTTCTCTATCATTTCTAACGAGATTTACCAGTGTGTTGCTCCTGAATCAAATAATACCGAACATATATTATCGAGGATAGGAATCTGACCTGTGACCACTTTGTTACTATCTTCAGCTTCTCCCTGGGTCAAGGCAAAGACTCTGGCAGGAACCATCTTGTTGTCCCTTTTCTTGCTTGAGCTGTGGACATTCCCTCTTCCGATGACCTTCCTGGCCACAATTATAGCATCCCTTGGTGTTTGCACGACACTCACCAGGATGTTTTTTTTGGCATTTGGAGCACTGCGGGTATTCTACATAACCCGACTTATTGCCTCCATTATTTTTCTGTGCTCTTTTGTCATTGTCGGATTACTTGTTGTCAGTATGCCTTCTCTTCTTACCATTATTGTTGTTATGTTGAATGTTGTTGTTGTGGTTCCGACCGTTCTGAGGTTGATTCTACTATTTAGATTCAGGCTTGCTGGCCTCCTCCTAACTAACATTCGCCTGAAGCCTTTCAACTTCTATAGTCGTTTCTAGAGCATCGTCATAAGTAGTGGTTCCAGGATTTGCTAGCTTGACTCCTAGCTCAATCTTTGGTCTGAGTCCTCTAACAAACTTGGTGACCCTCAAAAATTCAGTCGGAATCAACTCTGGTTCAAATTTGGCTACTCGGTCAAACTGTCGAGCATACTCTGCTTTTGTTAAGTTGCCTTACTTCACACTAGTGAACTCTTCTACCCTCGTAGCGATGACTGTTGAGTTGTAATATTTCTTGTGGAACAGCTCCATAAATCTAGTCCATGTCATGGTGGCGATGTCATGAGTCTACTGAACTAAATCCCACCAGATTCTAGCATCCTTCTTTAGAAGAGATGAAATGCAGGATATGTGATCCACGTTGCCGAGATTCATGTGTGCTAGGATCAGTTCGAAAGGGGTCTGTTGTCCCTTCAAAGTTTGGAGCGTGTTGCTTACGAAACCGCTCGTAGATTGGCTCCATGTATTGAGTTGGGTAAGGCACATAGTTCTCCATTGGCCATCCCCCATAAGGACCTACTTTTTGGGGTGCTTGAGCCATTTGCTGAGGCTGCGGATGCGGCTGAGGATGAGGCTGAGGCTGAGGCTGAGTCTGAGTGTGTGGCTGAGCCTGTTGTCATTGTTGCTGCATCAGCTCTTCCACTTGTTGTCGTAGCCTAACAATTTATGCGGTGTTGTCAACTGGAGGCGGCGGTGCACTTCTGTTAGCAGCAGCATTGGTAGCTCGCACTCCCCTTCTGTGAACTGGAGGGGCTTCATTAGTCTCGTGGGTGGCGCCGGAGGCATTAGCATTTGTGCGTGCAGACCTTCTGAACGATATCTTTAGCATAGTTCTAACAGTCGAGAAAAACATGTTAGAACTTATCCTAATAGGCTCTAAGGCAAAACTTAGTCTAAGCAAACATAACTTGGACCTACTAGTTATGATTTCTTATGAAGAATTATGTAAGCCTTCTTTATAATTAGGGTATGTTTCTATACTTAGAAAATCAACCATCTTTATTATTTTTTAAGTCTGTTTCTAATCATCCTATATGAATTAATTCTCAGGCTCAAAACTTGTCGTTGTTCCAAAGTTAACCATATTGAGGGAGGGCTGGGATCAGTAAAATCGTTCCCACTACTATGGCCCCCTAAACTCTCAATATAGAACGTGGTCCATTGATTTGTATCCACCCTCACCGAACTTGGTCATTATTTATTAAATTTATTATTTATTATGATTATAAAAAAAAAATCAAACTTATACATGTTATTCAAAAATAACAATAATATTCATTTGGAAAAACATTTTCACTAAGTACAATCATAAATGCAATAATAAATAAATAAAGAAAGAAATAAACTAACATAACTAGGGTGAGTCTAAAAATCAGGATCTTCTACATCTGACCCTTCATCTAACATATCTTCATCTATCTCTTCATACTCATCATTATCTTGAGCCTCAAAATTTCCTCGGGAAGATTCATAAAAATTCTATGTTTTTGCTCATTAGTGAATTGAAATTCCAACTTAGAGGTGAACCTAAGTATGAGAAAATAATATCTCATGGATACCGGTAAATCATCTTCATCATCTATAGTCTCCAATATTTCTTCTAAAGTTGAAATTACAGAAGGAAAATCTTTAAAAAGCCTAATTACTAAGACATATTGCTCCTTAGCTCTCCTCATAATTTGCTTAGTAGTCTGAAGATGAACTATCTCCTTGTGGAATAAGATTAATCTCTGAGTGATTCTTTCTAACACTCCTACTGTATTCCTTGGCTCTCTAATCCTTTTCAATGCTTAATGGCTTGGATATCCTCATAGGTCAAGGCTCCATCAGTTCTTGACTGAAAACATAAGGGCTAAAACGTGAGCTATAAACATAAACATAATAACTATAACATAAACACATACATTGCCAGTTAGATTCGGAGCTTGTGCGTGTGTATCAAGGAGAACTTCATGCATATGAAATGTTGCTCTGATACCAATTGTAATGCCCTGACTATTTCTAAGACCTCGGACCACCAAAACTACTAAGACATAGCTACTAATTTGATACAAACATAAGAAATAACATATCTTTATTTAATACCCCAAAATAAATATTGTGCAAAATACAAAGTAAAATATGAAATATAAAATACGGTATGGGTACCCATTATTTAATACATAAAAACATAAAACATAACTTAAATCAATTGTTTAAAAAAGTAAGTGTGGAAATACATAAAACATAAATAAAGAGACTTAAAAACAACGTCATCCTCGATCGTCACGCAGTCCATTCAATCCATTCATCCTTAGCACACATGCCAAGAATCTTTCTGCCTTCCATACTCATTTTTCTGTATCAAGCTAAAAATAAAAGAATGAGCCTAATGCCCAGCAAGGAAAATCTACTAACAACATATCTCATAAATCATGAACATAAGACTATATCAAAAACATATATCATAAAACATATGACTATAAAAACATATACCATACAGGACTACAATATTAATGGCCATTAACTTATTAACATGGCATGTGATAAACCATCTAGATCCGCTGTCTACTAATCGAGGTAGGTTAGGTCACATGGTAGTATATGATAACCTATCTAGGTCCTCTGTCTACTAATCGAGGTAGAATAAATCATAACTCCAAACCATGAAAATGACAAAAAATTTTGGGGCTTGCTATCTAAGTAAGTCATATTCATAAGCGACTATAAAACATATTCTTGGGGCTTGTTATCTAATCAAGTCATATGCCCAAGGACTATAAAACATATTTATACATATACATATTATAACATAAAACATATCATAACATAAACATATAAGCGAACATAATCTATCCTATTTTTCTTACCACAAACTGGGATATTTGAGAACAAGAATGGAATTAGAACACTCCTAAAAACCAACATCACAAACCATGGGTAATTCTAAAGAAAGGAGATGAAGAAGAGTACTAAACCATCAAAGAAGAAACTTACCGAGAAGAACCTTAAGTTTTCAAGAAACTTAAACACCTAACCAAGAATAAAAAATAAGAGTTAGGATTTGAAAGAAAACAAAAGAAAACTAAAGAACCATGAAGATCCGAACTTAAGGATAATAATACCTTGAATGATCTAAAACTCGATACCGAAATCTCACTATATGTCACTTCCCAAGTAATTAGAAAAGCTTAGATTGATAAAGCGTTTAACCCTAAACCCAAGTGTTTCTCTCTATAGTAATCTTAGCAACTTGGAGGCTATGAACAAATGCTTGAAGAATGAAGAAAATGACTGAGTACTAGGTCCTATTTATAGAGTTCAAGGAGTGAAACTAACCACTTTTAATTTGAATAAATAAATGAATTTAAAATGAAAAAGATTTGAATTTTCGTTCAATAGATGCCCAGAACTCGATCAAAATCGTTCAAAGGCAGGTCCAAGTGGTTAAGGCTGTTTTTAAATTTAAAAATCCTCAAGATTAAAAAATGATGCACCAGGGCGATATATCGCCTACCCTGGGCGATATATCGCCTAGACCATTTTCCTGAACTCCGTTCGATCGTTTGTGCGAAATCGATGTGTTTTCTGTATCTTCCGTAAGCGATATATCGGTCCCTATAGCTGCGATATATTGGCATACGTTGATATATCAAACACGTATTTGCACTTTTTCATCATATTTTGAAATGATAAAACAACTTTGACTGAGTCTAAATATGATCCTAACAGTTTCTGGAATGTTCTAGAGCTTCTAGATCTTTCTTTTATTTAAACTATTCATCAAAAATACTTAAATCCTTAATAAACATCATTATGACAAGTGTCATGCTCTTATTAATTCTATATGAATCTTAGGTTATAATTAATAATATTACTAGAACCAGCAATATTAATCAAACCCTATGTTATTATTAATATTTCTAAACTATAGGTTAAACTTATAAAATCCATAACTATTGCTATGAGTTTCCAACTAAGTCCTGGCTTGAACCAAAATCCACGGAATCTAACATACTACAAACTACTACTAACTACTACTAAAATCTAGCTAAGTAAAAATTCTAGGACACTACAAACATATTGGCATCTGTTATCACTGATCGGTATTCCTTTTCAGCGGCAGGAGCAGAGGCAAGGGTCTGGTATTGGTTCAGATGAACTTGAGAAGTCACAGACCTCTTATAAATGGATGCACAAGAAAGTAAAATGATCAGAATAAACAAATACTGAAATATAAACTTTAATAAGGCTAAGGAAAAAACACTTACGAGGTCAGTTGATATAACGAAAGTAGTAGGTCTGGAACCCATTCGACATAAACAATTGGTCCTTTTAGTTGTTTGGATGGTTGGGGAGGTTGATGATGCTGGTTGTTTTCAGAAATTTGATGAGGTATTAGTAACCATCACCTTCGGTTGTGGTTTCTGGATTGGCTTTAAGCAAAATAAATATAATATATCTCCAGGAGTGGGGTCCTCCCACTCATTCTTAAGAAATAAACACTTAAGCCCCGCAAGGAGGCGATACATGGTGGGGGGAAGCTGAAACAGAGATAGCTTCACAAAATTTAAGAAGTCCATAAAATACAAACTCACTGGGAAGAACACGCTTGCCTTCAAGTGCTCGTCGCTCCATGCCCCGAAGTTTTCCTCTAGGGGGTGCAACTCCACTAGCCTTCAAGCAAACGTCACGCATAAAAATTAGAATCCGTCTCGATCCCATGACCCCTCAATATTTTATTTACCTGGGGCATCAAAACTATTTGATAGACTATCCACTCGGCCTCATAAAATCTATTGGCGTTAACCTCGACCTCCCTCTCCACCATTGGTCTGAAGTGGGGGGTGTGGGGGTTTCAGCAACCTGATTGCCTTGGGAGGAGGAGTCAAGTATACCTTTGCCTTTTTGGTTGCTCATTTTACATTGGTTAAGTTTTCCTGGGTACAAAAAAGGGTTAACTACTAGAGGCAACCTAGGGATGTAACCTCGAAAATCTCATGTCAGAACCCTGGGTTTGAGAGGTAATTTTAATGCAAAAATTGCCCAAGAAAAGTGGCTCTTAAGCTACCCACTTTCAAGACCAGAAACCTACGTTTTCGGCCTACATTCTTATTCAAACAACCCTCAAAACCTAGAAAATGCTTAAAAAGCCTACTTATTTTTGCCACTTTTCAAGCATTTGGGTTCTATAAAGGGGTCCTATCTATTTTGGTACACAAACCCAACCAAAGTCACTTACAGAACCGTAAGAAAATGAGAAACTTCACAAAATATGTATAGAAACGTGCAAAAGAAGTGTAAGAAAGAGAAAATATGAACTTACAGTTTCGATCGAAGGAATCGGGGAAAACTGTGCAGGTTGGAAATGTGAGGAAGCAATCCAGAGAAGAAATTGCGAAAGAAGAGTTTGAGGGTTTCAGAGAGAAGCAAAAAAAAGAGAAACTTTGAAATGCAAAGGTGGCGAAATTTAGGTTCTGTTCCCCTATATATACGCAAAACTCAGGAAAGAATCAGATCCACACGATCAAGGCAGTTTGAGATCGAAAGGCTAAGATTTGATGAACCAAACGATGGAAAAAAGTTGAAAACCTGAACAGACACCTGTTAAAAATAGACACGCATCCCATACTCGAGTGGGTAGGTGGGCATGTTCCCCATATCAAAAGTAGAAAAGCCCCTACTGTGCGTGTCAGGGGTTGCGTCATACACCAGCATGGACTTGGGGGATGAATATTGTACCTAAAAAATACGAGCTCATTCGTCTTGTTTGAGGTACAACAGACAAGCAATAAATGAAGAATACTAAGCCCTGGGGATGTTATTCTAGCTACAGTATGAATAACTCGAGTTTATGTCAATTGGGGTTAGCTATCAAGAGGCTCCCCAGATTGCGCCAGATAGGTGTAACAGAGGTCGAAAGTAGTTATTCCCATATCGCCCTCATTGGGCTACAGGCATCTCTGTCGGGTTAAATCATTGTAACTTACAACTTCCAGTTCAAGGGATGCATTCTAGTCGTTGTAGTCTCATAAAGAGCACAAGCTTGAATGCCAATAGACTCAGAGAATTTATATACGTAATTAATGTATTGCAATCCTTGCCTGATAATGTGCAATATTAGGCAATCAATGTTTAAGGAATTTATTTATGATTGGGAAGTTACCCATTTTTGTAAGTTACCAATATTGAATGATTACCCAAAATTGTCCATCGAATCCCTTTAAGTAAAGGGGGAATGGACAATAAAAGGGACATAATTTTGTATGCGAAAACTCTACAGATATTGTCTTAAACAATTTTTCTAGAGAGCCTAAACAAAATAACATAGATTCATGGACTAGGTGAGTTTTAATCTCTGAACCACATAAAACTTCTTGTGTTCTTTATTTTTGCATTATTGCCAATGGTATATTGTCATTTTTGGATTTCTCATAAGACTGTTAGGAGTGTGTCCTAAAAGCATGTAAAGACATTTGTTTTTTCTGTGAATAAATAAATACAATGGTTTATTATTATTGTCATATTTTGATTGTTAAATTATTGTTTGAATAATTTTGTAAATATCAGAAAAATTCCATATTCATTATTGAGGATGTGATCTTGTATTAGTACGAGAGAATTAAGATCACATGAATGAATAAAAATGGTCAACAACGACAAATTAAAGTTATGGAATTCTTTAATTGGAGTTGTAAGCACGGTTTACTGAGTATCATAATGATACAAATAATCTAGATTCGGATTATTGATGTGGTAAGACATCTCGGTAAAGGTGCTTTATATAATATGATTATATATGACATGGATCGATGTGAATTAAAGTCTTTATCCAAAAAAAACCATTTAACAATAAAGACTTGTAATTCATATCATAACAGATGATCATTTATAGATCAACCTAAATCCTGAGTGTTCATGAACTCCTGTTCATGTTTATTAAATCTTTTGATTCACTCGTTAAGGTCTCTTCAAAGAATGAGGCTAATGACTTTTGTTTTGGAGATTTAATATCATGGATGGCTGGGAACATGTATCAACAACATGGAATCTAATCTTTCCTAACGGATCGTATATTAGTTCCCTTAAGGGTTAATTCTGGAACTGAATGATTTTGAGCTCAAATCTATAATTAGATTATAGATTAATTATTCACTAGTGAATTAATGGTACTTAAGGAATAAGAAATAAATTAGAAAGGTTAAATGGTAATTCTTCCATTCTAATTTATGAACTAATTAATTAGAGGGTTGAACTATTGTAAGATGGTTATATCAATGGACGACTTAAGAAAAAGATTTCTGTAAAAGTATATCTATAACATAAAGAGTGCAATTCTGAATTTATAGTGGAGTAATATCAGAATTAATAAATTAACTATTATAATTAAAGAGTTTAATTATTTAGTTTCAATTTATTGGAGCTTAATGTTATAGGTCCATGGTCCCCAGAATGGCTCAAACAATCACTGTCAAAGGCAAATACAAAAATGGGAGCTTAATGTTATAAGAGTATACTAAATGAATTTTAACATGGCTACCGGAGAAAAGTTTTCTCTAAGTCAAACTTCTCTCTCTGCCACGAGTCGAGCCTTTAAATGTCTCGACTTTTCTATCAACCCCTTTCTTCGTCATATAGATCCACTTACACCCCATGGGCCTAAAGTCAAATGGCATATCTACAAGATCTTAGACAAATTTAGAGTACTTAGACTCAATTTCATGGTACTTGGCTTCGAGCTAAAAATCCCTTTTAGACGTGCCTGTTGCATGTTTAAAGGCCAACAAATTATTGTTACATGTGTCCCCAACCAAATTGTGGATTTAAAACCTACACATCTCAAGGCTACTAGGTTCCAAGAAACCCCCCCTCCCCCCCACTACGATGAGGCACCATAACTTTCTTACTTGAATTAGTGGTTTCTAAATCTACCTAGTTTTTGTCGACTTGCATCGGTGAGGATGGAACAATAGTTTATCGTTTTTCATCTAGTACTATTTTGCTACTTGGCTTGAAACTCATTATGTAGTCGTTGTCTAGAAAATTAGTGCTTACTGAACTATAAAACAGACCACCCTCAGTACCTTTAGGATAGCCAACAAACAAGCAAACCTCAGTTCATTGTCTAGCTTTCCTACCTTTTTCCTCAGGACATGAGTAGGACACCCCAAAATTCAATAATGACGTAAACCAAATTCATGAACATTCCATAATTGTAGTGGTGTCTTGGAGACAGCTTTGAGACAACACAATATTTTAAAAAATGTCACATGCAATCTAGGTAGTATGTCTCAAGAAATGATATGGGTAAGAAGTTGGTAGAGATTAATAGCTTATCATAGAACATATATTTTCATAAATGCGTGATTCACACCGCTTAGCAACACCTTTCTGTTGCAGAGTCCCTAGGGTATTTGCTTCAGAAAATTCTCCAAGTTCAATTAAATGATCTTGGTTCTGATTAGCCAAATATCCTCCACCCCTAATGCTAAAAAGTTGTAAAAAAAATACATGCATGTTTAGTAGATCATGATTCAACGATCTAAAACCGAAGAATCATCCTTTAAAATCACATGCATCTCAAACAAATATTTCATTATTTTGGGTTCCATATGCCATGAATGTCAGGAAATCTTGTCCCAATTCCCAGTCTCCTTGCAGTTGGAAACCCTCGATCCCCTTAAGTGTACTTATAATCATGCCACGCTCCAAGATGCTTTTTAGCATTTGGTGCCTTGCCAGTGGACTTCTTGTTCTTTTTGTTTGAATTTCTTCCTCATTTTCTATTCGAAGAAGAAGCTTAAGGCAGCTTCTCCTTAAGCATGTTTGGTAGTATTAGCCTTCTTTCCTTTGCTCAATCCACCATCAACAATCCTCTTTGAAGGATTTGGTGATCGTTATATAGGAAAAATAGGAATATCTTTGATTATCACAAACTTGATGTTGTCCATAATCAACACCATGTTGATGTTGGAATAAAAAATTTGTGAGGTTCTCACCATAGAGTAACTTTTTAGATATCAGAAATAGTATAGGGTGGGAAGCCTAGAGCTACAATTATAACCTAAGTAGAAATTAACGCATTGCTTGACAAACATTTATTCATCAAATTTTAAGAAATAGCATAACATACAAAATGTTTTGAGATAAGCGAAATACTAAAACACTTATCTTCTATTTCTTAGGTACTTTAACTAGCCATGAACTCATGTGTCCCGGTAGGCGAGAGTCACAAATATTTCTTACTTTATGAGTTTGACCCAGGATTTAGATTATTATAGACTTAATTCCTATAGTCGCCATGGGCATGAGTCTATAGAAGGTCCATCTATAACCATCTATCCTAATAAATTTAACCATGTTATGAAGTCCAGTGCACACATTCCGTAGGGAGGCGAAATCAAAGCACCATGAGGCCCCACTAAACTCTAACCTTGTTAAATCAACGGTGGAGATCGAATTCAAATTTTAAAAAACCCATTATTAAATATTTTTGTATTTAATTATTTTGAAAATTACCAACTTAGGTTTGACAAATTATTAAAATAACCAATAAACCATAGTTTATAATTTTCCTATTAATTCTAAAATTACCATTGAAAATCAATCCATAATTTAGAATTAATTTGTTTTGTTGTTCATGTTTTCACCATAAGACACGTGGCATTCATTATAGGAGTAATTGAGCTCCTCGAGCACTAGTAAGGTTTTGTGCTACGATCTTGCCAGACGCGGGAGTCTCCATGTGAGGCAGCGCCCCAAGGTCTGTCCTCGAGGCACGGAGGTCTCAAGGCGAGGCCACCTCCTGTGACCCGTCTCCAAGGCATGGATGTCTCCAAGTAAGGTCACGCCCTGCGGACCATTCAGATGGTCCTCGCTCTATTCATTCGCCAATCCCCCAGGTATAGGATTCTTGTCCTCAGACTTGGAGTAGCTGCCAAGTGTCAATCGCCGCAGCTATGGCCCACCAGATAATCATCTGACAACTCTTAGTGAGCCTCGAGTAGTGCTGTCGAGATCATACACTCGACAATCAAAATTTCCCACAATGTCGCCTAACAAGGGTGAACATGCGCTGTATCCTAACACGCTCAGACGTTTGTTCCCAATCAATTTGGTGGCAACTTTCTGAAAATGGGCCCTGTGCGATCGCCTGGGCCCATGGTCTTTGTTAGTAAATCCATATGTAATTAATTACCAGTTTACCCCACAAATAATGGGGAATGTTGTATTAATTATTCATTAAGGACATTAATGACCCAAGACTCTATAAATAGGGCTAGGGTATCTCCTTGTAAATGGTTCAAAACTTTGGTTAGTAAAAGCATTGTAAACTGAGAGCAATATATACACTACCTGAGACTTGACAAGCTTCAAACAATAATACCAAAGACTCATGGACTAAGGCTCTTTTATAGCCTGAACCACATAAAATCTCTGTGTTATTTTCTTCTAGTTTCGGTCAAGTTCTTAGGTTAAGTAGATAACGAAAAAGATAATAAATATTTTGGTGCTTTCATTGGGAGCTTGAAGAAAACTTGAAGAAAAAAAACTATGGTGACCACTAGACAGAATGCACCAGACGACGTAGCTCCTTCCACCGGAGCTAAGGGTTGAGAAACAAGTCGACCACCTAAACAAGACCTCCCAGAGATTTTCCAAGAGGATTATGACGAAAACGCCAATTACAATGGATGTGGAGGATCCACCAGAGGTGGTGGTGCTCCGCGACCAGGTGGCTACCCAGCAGCAAAACCTCGATGCCCAAGAGGGGAATATAGCCGCCCTGCAGAAGATGGCTAACGCCATGAGGGCCACTTTGGCTGCTCAAGAGCTGCGAGTGGACCTGCATACTGAAGTACCGTGTAGGTATCCAGCTGGTGTGCCACCCGTGCACCCAGCTGGAATGCCACCTGTTAAGGCAGTACGTGTGCCTCTCGAGCACCCCGCTGTCATGGCATAAGATCCACCAGCTGGTGTGCCGCCTGTGCACCAAGCTGGACCCCCCCCCTACGCCACAAGCGTGTGGCAAGGGAATAGTCAATGACAACCGTGCTCCGGGGCAGAAAAGGGTTCGTCGAGCCCTCAAACACAATATGGCCCCAAAGCTAGCAAGCAAGAAGAAGGGGAAAGGTGCCCGAGGACACTACCAAGCCGCAAGGACAATACTAATATAGTTCAGGTTGGAGCCAGGACATCAATGGTGGAATTGGGTTGAGGCCCGAATCCCTTGTTGTTAATCTATTGATATATATGATATGTGTTATATATATCTTGAATGTTCTGGGAATTTTCTGAGTGCAAGATATTATATGTGTTATATATCTTGAATGTTCTGGGATTTTTTGAGTGCAAGCTATTGTGACATGTGTGAACTTGGTTGTTAGAAACAACCAGAGTATTTATTTTAGATATGGTTATATATCTTGAATGTCTGGGATTTTCTGAGTGCAGGTTGTTATGATATGTATGAAAATTGGATGTTGGGTGCAACCAAAGTGCTTGATGTAAAGACCTAACTAATTTAAAGACCTCGGACCTTTAAAACTACCAAGACAATAACTACTATCTTTGGATACATACATAAGATAATAAAAATTTATTATAGAAAATCCAAAAATACGGGATCCCATTGTTTATACATAAAATCATAAAGAAAATTAAACCTTTATTTTAAATGTTCAAATACTAAATGCAAAAATCATAAATACATTATAAAAAGACTCTCAAATGTCAACGTCACCCTCGATCGATCCCATCGATCCATTCCTTTAGTCCTCGCCCAATACAATTGCCAAAGCCACCTAGGATCCATCCCGCCTTCCATGTTCATTTACCTGCACAATGGAAATAAAAGGAATGAGCCTAAAGCCTAGTAAGGAAAAACTACTAAAGCATAACATAAAGCATAAAACATAAAAATGGACTACAATATTAATGGCCATTAACTCATTAATGTAGTATGTGATATCAACCGCTATAGTTCTCTTGCTACTAGTTAGAGGTAGGTTTAGACACAACTATAGTCTACGATAATGATAAAAATCTCGAGATTTGCTATCTAAGCAACCATATTTCCCAAGCGACTAAAAAACATAAAAACAACATATATACACAAAGCACATAACGCATAAATCTAACTTATTTTCCTTACCAAAACTGGGGTATTGAAGACAAGTGCGAGATTGGAAACTCCTAAAACCAAACAGTAAAAACATAAGTTTCCTAAAGAAAAGAAGATGAAAAGAAGATCTAAACCATCAAGATAAGAACTTATTGAAAACCTTAAGTTTCAAATAAATCAAGCACCTAACCAAAAAGCCATTATAACAAGTTAGGATTTGAAGTAAAAGAAATAGAAATGGACTAAACCTGAGGATTAAGAGTACCTTAGATAACTTAGAGCCTTGATCTATACCTCTATACTGAAATCACACTATGCTTACATCCCAAGTGTTTAGAAAAGCTTAGATTTGAAAGCTTTTAACCCCAAAACCCTAGTGTTTCTCTCTAGAATGAAATTGGCAGCTTGGAGGCACTGAGAAGTGTTTAACAGATGATGTAAATTTCTGAGTGAAGGATCCTATTTATAGATATCAAGGAGTGAAACTAACTCCCATTAAAATGAATAAATAAATGAATAAAAATGGAATTTTTTACTCAACAGATGCCCAAAACTCGATCAAAATCATTCAAGAGAAAATCCAAATAGTTGACGGTTGTTTCTATCTTTGGATTCCACGAATTTTCAAAATAGGCTGATGGAGCTAATATATCACCCCCTATAGGCGATATATCGCCTGCCCCATTTTCCCAAGGCTCCGTGGTGTTGTTCGTGTGAAGTCAACGTGTTTTCCATATCAACATAGATGATATATCAGCCCCTATAGCTGCGATATATCGACTTACAATGATAAATTAAACCACAGTTTTGCACATTTTAAGCACACTTGAAGTTGTTTAAACCACTTTGACTGAGTAATACGAGATCCTAACATCTAAGGGAAGGTTCTAGACTTCCTAGGTTTATCATTGATTATTTTATTCATCTAAAATCCTTAAATCCTTAATAAACATACATGTGACAAATGTCACATTTTTAATTCTTCTATCTAAATCATAGGTTATAATAAATAATATTTCTAGGAACAACTTCAATAATTAAACCTTATGATAAAATTAATATTTCTAAACTATAGGCTAAACTTATAAAATCCATAACTATCTCCATGAGTTT